>NW_027017260.1:0-182303 GCF_036013445.1 Caloenas nicobarica | reverse complement strand
GAGCCCAGTAGAGCCCGACAGAGCCCGACAGGGCTCTACAGGGACCAGTAGAGCCGACAGAGCCCGACAGAGCCCAGTAGAGCCCAGTAGAGCCCGACAGAGCCCGACAGAGCCGACAGAGCCCGACAGGGCCCGACAGAGCCCGACAGGGCCCGACAGGGCCCGACAGGGCCCGACAGAGCCCAGTAGAGCCCGACAGAGCCCGACAGAGCCGACAGAGCCCGACAGAGCCCGACAGAGCCCGACAGGGCCCGACAGGGCCCAACAGAGTCCGACAGAGCCCAGTAGAGCCCGACAGAGCCCGACAGAGCCGACAGAGCCCGACAGAGCCCGACAGAGCCCGACAGGGCCCAGTAGAGCCCGACAGAGCCCGACAGAGCCCGACAGAGCCCGACAGAGCCCGACAGGGCCCAGTAGAGCCCGACAGAGCCCGACAGAGCCCGACAGAGCCCGACAGGGCCCGACAGGGCCCGACAGAGCCCGACAGGGCCCAGTAGAGCCCGACAGAGCCCGACAGAGGCCCGACAGGGCCCGACAGGGCCCGACAGGGCCCGACAGAGCCGACAGAGCCCGACAGGCCCGACAGAGCCCAGTAGAGCCCGACAGGGCCCGAGAGGCCCAGTAGAGCCCGACAGAGCCCGACAGAGCCCGACAGGGCCCGACAGGGCCCAGTAGAGCCCGACAGAGCCCGACAGAGCCCGACAGAGCCCGACAGAGACCGACAGGGCCCGACAGGGCCCGACAGAGCCCGACAGAGCCCGACAGGGCCCAGTAGAGCCCGACAGAGCCCGACAGAGCCCGACAGGGCCCGACAGAGCCGACAGAGCCCGACAGAGCCCGACAGGGCCCAGTAGAGCCCGACAGAGCCCGACAGGGCCCGACAGAGCCCGACAGAGCCCGACAGAGTCCGACAGGGCCCGACAGGGCCCAGTAGAGCCCGACAGAGCCCGACAGAGCCCGACAGAGCCCGACAGAGCCCGACAGGGCCCGACAGGGCCCAGTAGAGACCGACAGAGCCCGACAGGGCCCAGTAGACCCCGACAGAGCCCGACAGAGCCCGACAGAGCCCGACAGAACCCGACAGAGCCCGACAGAGCCGACAGGGCCCGACAGGGCCCAGTAGAGCCCGACAGAGCCCGACAGAGCCCGACAGAGCCCGACAGGGCCCGACAGGGCCCAGTAGAGCCCGACAGAGCCCGACAGAGCCCGACAGGGCCCGACAGGGCCCAGTAGTGCCCGACAGAGCCCGACAGAGCCCGACAGAGCCCGACAGGGCCCGACAGGGCCCAGTAGAGCCCGACAGAGCCCGACAGAGCCCGACAGAGCCCGACAGGGCCCGACAGGGCCCGACAGGGCCCCGACAGGGCCCGACAGGGCCCGACAGAACCCGACAGAGCCCAGTAGAGCCCGACAGAGCCCAGCAGAGCCCGACAGAGCCCGACAGGGCCCGACAGAGCCCGACAGAGCCCGAGAGAGCCGAGAGAGCCCGAGAGAGCCCAGTTGAGCCCGACAGAGCCCGACAGAGCCCGACAGGGCCCGACAGGGCCCGACAGGGCCCAGTAGAGCCGACAGAGCCCGACAGAGCCCGACAGAGCCCGACAGGGCCCGACAGAGCCCGACAGAGCCCGACAGGGCCCGACAGGGCCCAGTAGAGCCCGACAGAGCCCGACAGAGCCCGACAGGGCCCGACAGGGCCCGACAGAGCCCGACAGGGCCCAGTAGAGCCCGACAGAGCCCGACAGAGCCCGACAGAGCCCGACAGAGCCCGACAGAGCCCGACAGGGCCCAGTAGAGGCCCGACAGAGCCCGACAGAGCCCGACAGGGCCCGACAGAGCCCGACAGGGACCGACAGAGCCCGACAGAGCCCGACAGGGCCCGACCAGAGCCCGACAGAGCCCAGTAGAGCCCGACAGAGCCCGACAGAGCCCGACAGAGCCCGACAGAACCCGACAGAGCCCGACAGAGCCCAGTAGAGCCCGACAGAGCCCGACAGAGCCCGACAGAGCCCGACAGGGCCCGACAGAGCCCGACAGAACCCGACAGAGCCCGACAGAGCCCAGTAGAGCCCGACAGAGCCCGACAGAGCCCGACAGAGCCCGACAGATCCCAGTAGAGCCCGACAGGGCCCGACAGGGCTCTACAGGGACCAGTAGAGCCCGACAGAGCCCGACAGAGCCCAGTAGAGCCCAGTAGAGCCCGACAGAGCCCGACAGAGCCCGACAGAGCCCGACAGAGCCCGACAGGGCCCGACAGAGCCCGACAGGGCCCGACAGGGCCCGACAGGGCCCGACAGAGCCCAGTACAGCCCGACAGAGCCCGACAGAGCCCGACAGGGCCCGACAGGGCCCGACAGAGCCCGACAGGGCCCGACAGAGCCCAGTAGAGCCCGACAGAGCCCAGTAGAGCCCGACAGAGCCCGACAGAGCCCGACAGAGCCCGACAGGGCCCGACAGGGCCCAGTAGAGCCCGACAGAGCCCGACAGAGCCCGACAGAGCCCGACAGAGCCCGACAGGGCCCGACAGGGCCCAGTAGAGCCCGACAGAGCCCGACAGAGCCCGACAGAGCCCGACAGAGCCCGACAGGGCCCGACAGAGCCCGACAGGGCCCATTAGAGCCCGACAGAGCCCGACAGAGCCCGACAGGGCCCGACAGGGCCCGACAGAGCCCGACAGAGCCGACAGAGCCCGACAGGGCCCGACAGAGCCCAGTAGAGCCCGACAGGCCCGACAGGGCCCAGTAGAGCCCGACAGAGCCCAACAGAGCCCGACAGGGCCCGACAGGGCCCAGTAGAGGCCCGACAGAGCCCGACAGAGCCCGACAGAGACCGACAGGGCCCGACAGGGCCCGACAGAGCCCGACAGAGCCCGACAGGGCCCAGTAGAGCCCGACAGAGCCCGACAGAGCCCGACAGAGCCCGACAGCGCCCGACAGAGCCCGACAGCGCCCAGTAGAGCCCGACAGAGCCCGACAGAGCCCGACAGAGCCCGACAGGGCCCGACAGGGCCCGACAGAGCCCGACAGAGCCCGACAGGGCCAGTAGAGCCCGACAGAGCCCGACAGGGCCCGACGAGCCCAACAGAGCCCGACAGAGTCCGACAGGGCCCGACAGGGCCCAGTAGAGCCCGACAGAGCCCGACAGGGCGCAGAAGAGCCCGACAGAGCCCGACAGAGCCCGACAGAGCCCGACAGAACCCGACAGAGCCCGACAGAGCCCGACAGGGCCCGACAGGGCCCAGTAGAGCCCGACAGAGCCCGACAGAGCCCGACAGAGCCCGACAGGGCCCGACAGGGCCCAGTAGAGCCCGACAGAGCCCGACAGAGCCCGACAGAGCCCGACAGGGCCCGACAGAGCCCAGTAGAGCCCGACAGAGCCCGACAGAGCCCGACAGAGCCCGACAGGGCCTGACAGGGCCCAGTAGAGCCCGACAGAGCCCGACAGAGCCCGACAGAGCCTGACAGAGCCCGACAGGGCCCGACAGGGCCCAGTAGTGCCCGAGAGAGCCCGACAGAGCCCGACAGAGCCCGACAGGGCCCGACAGAGCCCGACAGGGCCCGACAGAGCCCGACAGAGCCCGAGAGAGCCCGAGAGAGCCCGAGAAGCCCAGTTGAGCCCGACAGAGCCCGACAGAGCCCGACAGGGCCCGACAGGGCCCGACAGGGGCCAGTAGAGCCCGACAGAGCCCGACAGAGCCCGACAGAGCCCGACAGGGCCGACAGGGCCCGACAGGGCCCAGTAGAGCCCGACAGAGCCCGACAGAGCCCGACAGAGCCCGACAGAGCTCGACAGGGCCCAGTAGAGCCCGACAGAGCCCGACAGAGCCCGACAGAGCCCAACAGAGCCCGACAGGGCCCGACAGGGCCCGACAGGGCCCGACAGGGCCCGACAGGGCCCAGTAGAGCCCGACAGAGCCCGACAGAGCCCGGACAGAGCCCAGTAGAGCCCGACAGAGCCCAGTAGAGCCCGACAGAGCCCGACAGGGCCCGACAGAGCCCGACAGAACCCGACAGAGCCCGACAGAACCCGACAGAGCCCGACAGAGCCCAGTAGAGCCCGACAGAGCCCGACAGAGCCCAACAGAGCCCGACAGAGCCCAGTAGAGCCCGACAGGGCTCGACAGGGACCAGTAGAGCCCGACAGAGCCCGACAGAGCCCAGTAGAGCCCAGTAGAGCCTGACAGAGCCCGACAGAGCCCGACAGGGCCCGACAGAGCCCGACAGAGCCCAGTAGAGCCCGACAGAGCCCGACAGGGCTCTACAGGGACCAGTAGAGCCCGACAGAGCCCGACAGAGCCCAGTAGAGCCCAGTAGAGCCCGACAGAGCCCGACAGAGCCCGACAGAGCCCGACAGAGCCCGACAGAGCCCAGTAGAGCCCGACAGAGCCCGACAGAGCCCGACAGAGCCCGACAGGGCCCGACAGAGCCCGACAGAGCCCGACAGGGCCCGACAGGGCCCGACAGAGCCCGACAGGCCCGACAGGGCCCGACAGAGCCCGACAGAGCCCGACAGAGCCCGACAGGGCCCGACAGAGCCCGACAGAGCCCGACAGGGCCCGACAAGGCCCAGCAGAGCCCGACAGAGCCCGACAGAGCCCGACAGAGCCCGACCAGGGCCCGACAGGGCCCAGTAGAGCCCGACAGAGCCCGACAGAGCCCGACAGGGCCCGACAGGGCCCAGTAGAGCCCGACAGAGCCCGACAGAGCCCGACAGAGCCCGACAGGGCCCGACAGGGCCCAGTAGAGCCCGACAGAGCCCGACAGAGCCCGACAGAGCCCGACAGGGCCCGACAGGGCCCAGTAGCGCCCGACAGAGCCCGACAGAGCCCGACAGAGCCCGACAGGGCCCGACAGGGCCCAGTAGAGCCCGACAGAGCCCGACAGAGCCCGACAGAGCCCGACAGGGCCCGACAGGGCCCGACAGGGCCCGACAGGGCCCGACAGAGCCCGACAGGGCCCGACAGGGCCCGACAGAACCCGACAGAGCCCAGTAGAGCCCGACAGAGCCCAACAGAGCCCGACAGAGCCCGACAGAGCCCGACAGGGCCCGACAGAGCCCGACAGAGCCCGACAGAGCCCGAGAGAGCCCGAGAGAGCCCAGTTGAGCCCGACAGAGCCCGACAGAGCCGACAGGGCCCGACAGGGCCCGACAGGGCCCAGTAGAGCCCGACAGAGCCCGACAGAGCCCGACAGAGCCCGACAGGGCCCGACAGAGCCCGACAGAGCCCGACAGGGCCCGACAGGGCCCGACAGGGCCCAGTAGAGCCCGACAGAGCCCGACAGAGCCTGACAGGGCCCGACAGGACCCGACAGAGCCCGACAGGGCCCAGTAGAGCCCGACAGAGCCCGACAGAGCCCGACAGAGCCCGACAGAGCCCGACAGGGCCCAGTAGAGCCCGACAGAGCCCGACAGAGCCCGACAGGGCCCAACAGAGCCCGACAGGGCCCGACAGAGCCCGACAGAGCCCGACAGGGCCCGACAGAGCCCGACAGAGCCCGACAGGGCCCGACAGGGCCCGACAGGGCCCGACAGAGCCCGACAGAGCCCAGTAGAGCCCGACAGAGCCCGACAGGGCCCAGTAGAGCCCGACAGAGCCCGACAGAGCCCGACAGAGCCCGACAGAGCCCGACAGAACCCGACAGAGCCCGACAGAGCCCAGTAGAGCCCGACAGAGCCCGACAGAGCCCGACAGAGCCCGACAGGGCCCGACAGGGCCCGACAGAACCCGACAGAGCCCGACAGAGCCCAGTAGAGCCCGACAGAGCCCGACAGGGCTCTACAGGGACCAGTAGAGCCCGACAGAGCCCGACAGAGCCCAGTAGAGCCCAGTAGAGCCCGACAGAGCCCGACAGAGCCCGACAGAGCCCGACAGGGCCCGACAGAGCCCGACAGGGCCCGACAGGGCCCGACAGGGCCCGACAGAGCCCAGTAGAGCCCGACAGAGCCCGACAGAGCCCGACAGAGCCCGACAGAGCCCGACAGGGCCCGACAGGGCCCAACAGAGTCCGACAGAGCCCAGTAGAGCCCGACAGAGCCCGACAGAGCCCGACAGAGCCCGACAGAGCCCGACAGAGCCCGACAGGGCCCAGTAGAGCCCGACAGAGCCCGACAGAGCCCGACAGAGCCCGACAGAGCCCGACAGGGCCCAGTAGAGCCCGACAGAGCCCGACAGAGCCCGACAGAGCCCGACAGGGCCCGACAGGGCCCGACAGAGCCCGACAGGGCCCAGTAGAGCCCGACAGAGCCCGACAGAGCCCGACAGGGCCCGACAGGGCCCGACAGGGCCCGACAGAGCCGACAGAGCCCGACAGGGCCCGACAGAGCCCAGTAGAGCCCGACAGGGCCCGAGAGGGCCCAGTAGAGCCCGACAGAGCCCGACAGAGCCCGACAGGGCCCGACAGGGCCCAGTAGAGCCCGACAGAGCCGACAGAGCCCGACAGAGCCCGACAGAGACCGACAGGGCCCGACAGGGCCCGACAGAGCCCGACAGAGCCCGACAGGGCCCAGTAGAGCCCGACAGAGCCCGACAGAGCCCGACAGGGCCCGACAGAGCCCGACAGAGCCCGACAGAGCCCGACAGGGCCCAGTAGAGCCCGACAGAGCCCGACAGGGCCCGACAGAGCCCGACAGAGCCCGACAGAGTCCGACAGGGCCCGACAGGGCCCAGTAGAGCCCGACAGAGCCCGACAGAGCCCGACAGAGCCCGACAGAGCCCGACAGGGCCCGACAGGGCCCAGTAGAGACCGACAGAGCCCGACAGGGCCCAGTAGACCCCGACAGAGCCCGACAGAGCCCGACAGAGCCCGACAGAACCCGACAGAGCCCGACAGAGCCCGACAGGGCCCGACAGGCCCAGTAGAGCCCGACAGAGCCCGACAGAGCCCGACAGAGCCCGACAGGGCCCGACAGGGCCCAGTAGAGCCCGACAGAGCCCGACAGAGCCCGACAGGGCCCGACAGGGCCCAGTAGTGCCCGACAGAGCCCGACAGAGCCCGACAGAGCCCGACAGGGCCCGACAGGGCCCAGTAGAGCCCGACAGAGCCCGACAGAGCCCGACAGAGCCCGACAGGGCCCGACAGGGCCCGACAGGGCCCGACAGGGCCCGACAGGGCCCGACAGAACCCGACAGAGCCCAGTAGAGCCCGACAGAGCCCGACAGAGCCCGACAGAGCCCGACAGGGCCCGACAGAGCCCGACAGAGCCCGAGAGAGCCCGAGAGAGCCCGAGAGAGCCCAGTTGAGCCCGACAGAGCCCGACAGAGCCCGACAGGGCCCGACAGGGCCCGACAGGGCCCAGTAGAGCCCGACAGAGCCCAGTAGAGCCCGACAGAGCCCGACAGAGCCCGACAGAGCCCGACAGAGCCCGACAGGGCCCGACAGAGCCCGACAGAGCCCGACAGGGCCCGACAGGGCCCAGTAGAGCCCGACAGAGCCCGACAGAGCCCGACAGGGCCCGACAGGGCCCGACAGAGCCCGACAGGGCCCAGTAGAGCCCGACAGAGCCCGACAGAGCCCGACAGAGCCCGACAGAGCCCGACAGAGCCCGACAGGGCCCAGTAGAGCCCGACAGAGCCCGACAGAGCCCGACAGGGCCCGACAGAGCCCGACAGGGACCGACAGAGCCCGACAGAGCCCGACAGGGCCCGACAGAGCCCGACAGAGCCCAGTAGAGCCCGACAGAGCCCGACAGAGCCCGACAGAGCCCGACAGAACCCGACAGAGCCCGACAGAGCCCAGTAGAGCCCGACAGAGCCCGACAGAGCCCGACAGAGCCCGACAGGGCCCGACAGAGCCCGACAGAACCCGACAGAGCCCGACAGAGCCCAGTAGAGCCCGACAGAGCCCGACAGAGCCCGACAGAGCCCGACAGATCCCAGTAGAGCCCGACAGGGCCCGACAGGGCTCTACAGGGACCAGTAGAGCCCGACAGAGCCCGACAGAGCCCAGTAGAGCCCAGTAGAGCCCGACAGAGCCCGACAGAGCCCGACAGAGCCCGACAGAGCCCGACAGGGCCCGACAGAGCCCGACAGGGCCCGACAGGGCCCGACAGGGCCCGACAGAGCCCAGTACAGCCCGACAGAGCCCGACAGAGCCCGACAGGGCCCAGTAGAGCCCAGTAGAGCCCGACAGAGCCCAGTAGAGCCCGACAGAGCCCGACAGAGCCCGACAGAGCCCGACAGGGCCCGACAGAGCCCGACAGAGCCCGACAGGGCCCGACAGAGCCCGACAGAGCCCGACAGAGCCCGACAGGGCCCAGTAGAGGCCGACAGAGCCCGACAGAGCCCGACAGAGCCCGACAGGGCCCGACAGAGCCCGACAGGGCCCGACAGGGCCCGACAGAGCCCGACAGAGCCCAGTAGAGCCCGACAGAGCCCTACAGGGCCCGACAGGGCCCAGTAGAGCCCAGTAGAGCCCGACAGAGCCCAGTAGAGCCCGACAGAGCCCGACAGAGCCCGACAGAGCCCGACAGGGCCCGACAGAGCCCGACAGAGCCCGACAGGGCCCGACAGGGCCCGACAGGGCGCAGTAGAGCCCGACAGAGCCCGACAGAGCCCGACAGAGCCCGACAGAGCCCAGTAGAGCCCGACAGAGCCCGACAGAGCCCGACAGAGCCCGACAGGGCCCGACAGAGCCCGACAGAGCCCGACAGGGCCCGACAGGGCCCGACAGAGCCCGACAGAGCCCGACAGGGCCCGACACGGCCCGACAGGGCCCAGTAGAGCCCGACAGAGCCCGACAGAGCCCGACAGAGTCCGACAGGGCCCGACCGGGACCGACAGAGCCCGACAGGGCCCGACAGGGCCCAGTAGAGCCCGACAGAGCCCGACAGAGCCCGACAGAGCCCGACAGGGTCCGACAGGGCCCAGTAGAGCCCGACAGAGCCCGACAGAGCCCAGTAGAGCCCAGTAGAGCCCGACAGAGCCCGACAGAGCCCGACAGAGCCCAACAGGGCCCGACAGGGCCCGACAGGGCCCAGTAGAGCCCGACAGAGCCCGACAGGGCCCGACAGGGCCCGACAGGGCCCAGTAGAGCCCGACAGAGCCCGACAGAGCCCGACAGAGCCCGACAGGGCCCGACAGGGCCCGACAGAGCCCGACAGGGCCCGAGAGAGCCCGAGAGAGCCCGAGAGAGCCCAGTTGAGCCCGACAGAGCCCGACAGAGCCCGACAGGGCCCGACAGGGCCCGACAGGGCCCAGTAGAGCCCGACAGAGCCCGACAGAGCCCGACAGAGCCCGACAGGGCCCGACAGGGCCCGACAGAGCCCGACAGGGCCCGACAGGGCCCAGTAGAGCCCGACAGAGCCCGACAGGGCCCGACAGGGCCCGACAGAGCCCGACAGGGCCCAGTAGAGCCCGACAGAGCCCGACAGAGCCCGACAGAGCCCGACAGAGCCCGACAGGGCCCAGTAGAGCCCGACAGAGCCCGACAGAGCCCGACAGAGCCCGACAGGGCCCGACAGAGCCCAGTAGAGCCCGACAGAGCCCGACAGAGCCCGACAGAGCCCGACAGGGCCTGACAGGGCCCAGTAGAGCCCGACAGAGCCCGACAGAGCCCGACAGAGCCTGACAGAGCCCGACAGGGCCCGACAGGGCCCAGTAGTGCCCGAGAGAGCCCGACAGAGCCCGACAGAGCCCGACAGGGCCCGACAGAGCCCGACAGGGCCCGACAGAGCCCGACAGAGCCCGAGAGAGCCCGAGAGAGCCCGAGAGAGCCCAGTTGAGCCCGACAGAGCCCGACAGAGCCCGACAGGGCCCGACAGGGCCCGACAGGGGCCAGTAGAGCCCGACAGAGCCCGACAGAGCCCGACAGAGCCCGACAGGGCCCGACAGGGCCCGACAGGGCCCAGTAGAGCCCGACAGAGCCCGACAGAGCCCGACAGAGCCCGACAGAGCTCGACAGGGCCCAGTAGAGCCCGACAGAGCCCGACAGAGCCCGACAGAGCCCAACAGAGCCCGACAGGGCCCGACAGGGCCCGACAGGGCCCGACAGGGCCCGACAGGGCCCAGTAGAGCCCGACAGAGCCCGACAGAGCCCGACAGAGCCCAGTAGAGCCCGACAGAGCCCAGTAGAGCCCGACAGAGCCCGACAGGGCCCGACAGAGCCCGACAGAACCCGACAGAGCCCGACAGAACCCGACAGAGCCCGACAGAGCCCAGTAGAGCCCGACAGAGCCCGACAGAGCCCAACAGAGCCCGACAGAGCCCAGTAGAGCCCGACAGGGCTCGACAGGGACCAGTAGAGCCCGACAGAGCCCGACAGAGCCCAGTAGAGCCCAGTAGAGCCTGACAGAGCCCGACAGAGCCCGACAGGGCCCGACAGAGCCCGACAGAGCCCAGTAGAGCCCGACAGAGCCCGACAGGGCTCTACAGGGACCAGTAGAGCCCGACAGAGCCCGACAGAGCCCAGTAGAGCCCAGTAGAGCCCGACAGAGCCCGACAGAGCCCGACAGAGCCCGACAGAGCCCGACAGAGCCCAGTAGAGCCCGACAGAGCCCGACAGAGCCCGACAGAGCCCGACAGGGCCCGACAGAGCCCGACAGAGCCCGACAGGGCCCGACAGGGCCCGACAGAGCCCGACAGAGCCCGACAGGGCCCGACAGAGCCCGACAGAGCCCGACAGAGCCCGACAGGGCCCGACAGAGCCCGACAGAGCCCGACAGGGCCCGACAAGGCCCAGCAGAGCCCGACAGAGCCCGACAGAGCCCGACAGAGCCCGACAGGGCCCGACAGGGCCCAGTAGAGCCCGACAGAGCCCGACAGAGCCCGACAGGGCCCGACAGGGCCCAGTAGAGCCCGACAGAGCCCGACAGAGCCCGACAGAGCCCGACAGGGCCCGACAGGGCCCAGTAGAGCCCGACAGAGCCCGACAGAGCCCGACAGAGCCCGACAGGGCCCGACAGGGCCCAGTAGCGCCCGACAGAGCCCGACAGAGCCCGACAGAGCCCGACAGGGCCCGACAGGGCCCAGTAGAGCCCGACAGAGCCCGACAGAGCCCGACAGAGCCCGACAGGGCCCGACAGGGCCCGACAGGGCCCGACAGGGCCCGACAGAGCCCGACAGGGCCCGACAGGGCCCGACAGAACCCGACAGAGCCCAGTAGAGCCCGACAGAGCCCAACAGAGCCCGACAGAGCCCGACAGAGCCCGACAGGGCCCGACAGAGCCCGACAGAGCCCGACAGAGCCCGAGAGAGCCCGAGAGAGCCCAGTTGAGCCCGACAGAGCCCGACAGAGCCCGACAGGGCCCGACAGGGCCCGACAGGGCCCAGTAGAGCCCGACAGAGCCCGACAGAGCCCGACAGAGCCCGACAGGGCCCGACAGAGCCCGACAGAGCCCGACAGGGCCCGACAGGGCCCGACAGGGCCCAGTAGAGCCCGACAGAGCCCGACAGAGCCTGACAGGGCCCGACAGGACCCGACAGAGCCCGACAGGGCCCAGTAGAGCCCGACAGAGCCCGACAGAGCCCGACAGAGCCCGACAGAGCCCGACAGGGCCCAGTAGAGCCCGACAGAGCCCGACAGAGCCCGACAGGGCCCAACAGAGCCCGACAGGGCCCGACAGAGCCCGACAGAGCCCGACAGGGCCCGACAGAGCCCGACAGAGCCCGACAGGGCCCGACAGGGCCCGACAGGGCCCGACAGAGCCCGACAGAGCCCAGTAGAGCCCGACAGAGCCCGACAGGGCCCAGTAGAGCCCGACAGAGCCCGACAGAGCCCGACAGAGCCCGACAGAGCCCGACAGAACCCGACAGAGCCCGACAGAGCCCAGTAGAGCCCGACAGAGCCCGACAGAGCCCGACAGAGCCCGACAGGGCCCGACAGGGCCCGACAGAACCCGACAGAGCCCGACAGAGCCCAGTAGAGCCCGACAGAGCCCGACAGGGCTCTACAGGGACCAGTAGAGCCCGACAGAGCCCGACAGAGCCCAGTAGAGCCCAGTAGAGCCCGACAGAGCCCGACAGAGCCCGACAGAGCCCGACAGGGCCCGACAGAGCCCGACAGGGCCCGACAGGGCCCGACAGGGCCCGACAGAGCCCAGTAGAGCCCGACAGAGCCCGACAGAGCCCGACAGAGCCCGACAGAGCCCGACAGGGCCCGACAGGGCCCAACAGAGTCCGACAGAGCCCAGTAGAGCCCGACAGAGCCCGACAGAGCCCGACAGAGCCCGACAGAGCCCGACAGAGCCCGACAGGGCCCAGTAGAGCCCGACAGAGCCCGACAGAGCCCGACAGAGCCCGACAGAGCCCGACAGGGCCCAGTAGAGCCCGACAGAGCCCGACAGAGCCCGACAGAGCCCGACAGGGCCCGACAGGGCCCGACAGAGCCCGACAGGGCCCAGTAGAGCCCGACAGAGCCCGACAGAGCCCGACAGGGCCCGACAGGGCCCGACAGGGCCCGACAGAGCCGACAGAGCCCGACAGGGCCCGACAGAGCCCAGTAGAGCCCGACAGGGCCCGAGAGGGCCCAGTAGAGCCCGACAGAGCCCGACAGAGCCCGACAGGGCCCGACAGGGCCCAGTAGAGCCCGACAGAGCCCGACAGAGCCCGACAGAGCCCGACAGAGACCGACAGGGCCCGACAGGGCCCGACAGAGCCCGACAGAGCCCGACAGGGCCCAGTAGAGCCCGACAGAGCCCGACAGAGCCCGACAGGGCCCGACAGAGCCCGACAGAGCCCGACAGAGCCCGACAGGGCCCAGTAGAGCCCGACAGAGCCCGACAGGGCCCGACAGAGCCCGACAGAGCCCGACAGAGTCCGACAGGGCCCGACAGGGCCCAGTAGAGCCCGACAGAGCCCGACAGAGCCCGACAGAGCCCGACAGAGCCCGACAGGGCCCGACAGGGCCCAGTAGAGACCGACAGAGCCCGACAGGGCCCAGTAGACCCCGACAGAGCCCGACAGAGCCCGACAGAGCCCGACAGAACCCGACAGAGCCCGACAGAGCCCGACAGGGCCCGACAGGGCCCAGTAGAGCCCGACAGAGCCCGACAGAGCCCGACAGAGCCCGACAGGGCCCGACAGGGCCCAGTAGAGCCCGACAGAGCCCGACAGAGCCCGACAGGGCCCGACAGGGCCCAGTAGTGCCCGACAGAGCCCGACAGAGCCCGACAGAGCCCGACAGGGCCCGACAGGGCCCAGTAGAGCCCGACAGAGCCCGACAGAGCCCGACAGAGCCCGACAGGGCCCGACAGGGCCCGACAGGGCCCGACAGGGCCCGACAGGGCCCGACAGAACCCGACAGAGCCCAGTAGAGCCCGACAGAGCCCGACAGAGCCCGACAGAGCCCGACAGGGCCCGACAGAGCCCGACAGAGCCCGAGAGAGCCCGAGAGAGCCCGAGAGAGCCCAGTTGAGCCCGACAGAGCCCGACAGAGCCCGACAGGGCCCGACAGGGCCCGACAGGGCCCAGTAGAGCCCGACAGAGCCCAGTAGAGCCCGACAGAGCCCGACAGAGCCCGACAGAGCCCGACAGAGCCCGACAGAGCCCGACAGGGCCCGACAGAGCCCGACAGAGCCCGACAGGGCCCGACAGGGCCCAGTAGAGCCCGACAGAGCCCGACAGAGCCCGACAGGGCCCGACAGGGCCCGACAGAGCCCGACAGGGCCCAGTAGAGCCCGACAGAGCCCGACAGAGCCCGACAGAGCCCGACAGAGCCCGACAGAGCCCGACAGGGCCCAGTAGAGCCCGACAGAGCCCGACAGAGCCCGACAGGGCCCGACAGAGCCCGACAGGGACCGACAGAGCCCGACAGAGCCCGACAGGGCCCGACAGAGCCCGACAGAGCCCAGTAGAGCCCGACAGAGCCCGACAGAGCCCGACAGAGCCCGACAGAACCCGACAGAGCCCGACAGAGCCCAGTAGAGCCCGACAGAGCCCGACAGAGCCCGACAGAGCCCGACAGGGCCCGACAGAGCCCGACAGAACCCGACAGAGCCCGACAGAGCCCAGTAGAGCCCGACAGAGCCCGACAGAGCCCGACAGAGCCCGACAGATCCCAGTAGAGCCCGACAGGGCCCGACAGGGCTCTACAGGGACCAGTAGAGCCCGACAGAGCCCGACAGAGCCCAGTAGAGCCCAGTAGAGCCCGACAGAGCCCGACAGAGCCCGACAGAGCCCGACAGAGCCCGACAGGGCCCGACAGAGCCCGACAGGGCCCGACAGGGCCCGACAGGGCCCGACAGAGCCCAGTACAGCCCGACAGAGCCCGACAGAGCCCGACAGGGCCCAGTAGAGCCCAGTAGAGCCCGACAGAGCCCAGTAGAGCCCGACAGAGCCCGACAGAGCCCGACAGAGCCCGACAGGGCCCGACAGAGCCCGACAGAGCCCGACAGGGCCCGACAGAGCCCGACAGAGCCCGACAGAGCCCGACAGGGCCCAGTAGAGGCCGACAGAGCCCGACAGAGCCCGACAGAGCCCGACAGGGCCCGACAGAGCCCGACAGGGCCCGACAGGGCCCGACAGAGCCCGACAGAGCCCAGTAGAGCCCGACAGAGCCCTACAGGGCCCGACAGGGCCCAGTAGAGCCCAGTAGAGCCCGACAGAGCCCAGTAGAGCCCGACAGAGCCCGACAGAGCCCGACAGAGCCCGACAGGGCCCGACAGAGCCCGACAGAGCCCGACAGGGCCCGACAGGGCCCGACAGGGCGCAGTAGAGCCCGACAGAGCCCGACAGAGCCCGACAGAGCCCGACAGAGCCCAGTAGAGCCCGACAGAGCCCGACAGAGCCCGACAGAGCCCGACAGGGCCCGACAGAGCCCGACAGAGCCCGACAGGGCCCGACAGGGCCCGACAGAGCCCGACAGAGCCCGACAGGGCCCGACACGGCCCGACAGGGCCCAGTAGAGCCCGACAGAGCCCGACAGAGCCCGACAGAGTCCGACAGGGCCCGACCGGGACCGACAGAGCCCGACAGGGCCCGACAGGGCCCAGTAGAGCCCGACAGAGCCCGACAGAGCCCGACAGAGCCCGACAGGGTCCGACAGGGCCCAGTAGAGCCCGACAGAGCCCGACAGAGCCCAGTAGAGCCCAGTAGAGCCCGACAGAGCCCGACAGAGCCCGACAGAGCCCAACAGGGCCCGACAGGGCCCGACAGGGCCCAGTAGAGCCCGACAGAGCCCGACAGGGCCCGACAGGGCCCGACAGGGCCCAGTAGAGCCCGACAGAGCCCGACAGAGCCCGACAGAGCCCGACAGGGCCCGACAGGGCCCGACAGAGCCCGACAGGGCCCGAGAGAGCCCGAGAGAGCCCGAGAGAGCCCAGTTGAGCCCGACAGAGCCCGACAGAGCCCGACAGGGCCCGACAGGGCCCGACAGGGCCCAGTAGAGCCCGACAGAGCCCGACAGAGCCCGACAGAGCCCGACAGGGCCCGACAGGGCCCGACAGAGCCCGACAGGGCCCGACAGGGCCCAGTAGAGCCCGACAGAGCCCGACAGGGCCCGACAGGGCCCGACAGAGCCCGACAGGGCCCAGTAGAGCCCGACAGAGCCCGACAGAGCCCGACAGAGCCCGACAGAGCCCGACAGGGCCCAGTAGAGCCCGACAGAGCCCGACAGAGCCCGACAGGGCCCGACAGGGCCCGACAGGGCCCGACAGAGCCCGACAGGGCCCGACAGAGCCCGACAGGGCCCAGTAGAGCCCGACAGAGCCCGACAGAGCCCGACAGAGCCCGACAGAACCCGACAGAGCCCGACAGAGCCCAGTAGAGCCCGACAGAGCCCGACAGAGCCCGACAGAGCCCGACAGGGCCCGACAGAGCCCGACAGAGCCCGACAGAGCCCGACAGAGCCCAGTAGAGCCCGAGAGAGCCCGACAGAGCCCGACAGAGCCCGACAGAGCCCGACAGATCCCAGTAGAGCCCGACAGGGCCCGACAGGGCTCTACAGGGACCAGTAGAGCCCGACAGAGCCCGACAGAGCCCAGTAGAGCCCAGTAGAGCCCGACAGAGCCCGACAGAGCCCGACAGAGCCCGACAGGGCCCGACAGAGCCCGACAGGGCCCGACAGGGCCCGACAGGGCCCGACAGAGCCCAGTACAGCCCGACAGAGCCCGACAGAGCCCGACAGGGCCCGACAGGGCCCGACAGAGCCCGACAGAGCCCAGTAGAGCCCGACAGAGCCCAGTAGAGCCCGACAGAGCCCGACAGAGCCCGACAGAGCCCGACAGGGCCCGACAGGGCCCAGTAGAGCCCGACAGAGCCCGACAGAGCCCGACAGAGCCCGACAGAGCCCGACAGGGCCCGACAGGGCCCAGTAGAGCCCGACAGAGCCCGACAGAGCCCGACAGAGCCCGACAGAGCCCGACAGGGCCCGACAGGGCCCGACAGAGCCCGACAGGGCCCAGTAGAGCCCGACAGAGCCCGACAGAGCCCGACAGGGCCCGACAGGGCCCGACAGAGCCCGACAGAGCCGACAGAGCCCGACAGGGCCCGACAGAGCCCAGTAGAGCCCGACAGGGCCCGACAGGGCCCAGTAGAGCCCGACAGAGCCCAACAGAGCCCGACAGGGCCCGACAGGGCCCAGTAGAGACCGACAGAGCCCGACAGAGCCCGACAGAGACCGACAGGGCCCGACAGGGCCCGACAGAGCCCGACAGAGCCCGACAGGGCCCAGTAGAGCCCGACAGAGCCCGACAGAGCCCGACAGAGCCCGACAGCGCCCGACAGAGCCCGACAGCGCCCAGTAGAGCCCGACAGAGCCCGACAGAGCCCGACAGGGCCCGACAGGGCCCGACAGAGCCCGACAGAGCCCGACAGGGCCCAGTAGAGCCCGACAGAGCCCGACAGGGCCCGACAGAGCCCGACAGAGCCCGACAGAGTCCGACAGAGTCCGACAGGGCCCGACAGGGCCCAGTAGAGCCCGACAGAGCCCGACAGAGCCCGACAGAGCCCGACAGGGCCCGACAGGGCCCGACAGAGCCCAGTAGAGCCCGACAGAGCCCGACAGGGCGCAGAAGAGCCCGACAGAGCCCGACAGAGCCCGACAGAGCCCGACAGAACCCGACAGAGCCCGACAGAGCCCGACAGGGCCCGACAGGGCCCAGTAGAGCCCGACAGAGCCCGACAGAGCCCGACAGAGCCCGACAGGGCCCGACAGGGCCCAGTAGAGCCCGACAGAGCCCGACAGAGCCCGACAGAGCCCGACAGGGCCCGACAGAGCCCAGTAGAGCCCGACAGAGCCCGACAGAGCCCGACAGAGCCCGACAGGGCCTGACAGGGCCCAGTAGAGCCCGACAGAGCCCGACAGAGCCCGACAGAGCCTGACAGAGCCCGACAGGGCCCGACAGGGCCCAGTAGTGCCCGAGAGAGCCCGACAGAGCCCGACAGAGCCCGACAGGGCCCGACAGAGCCCGACAGGGCCCGACAGAGCCCGACAGAGCCCGACAGAGCCCGAGAGAGCCCGAGAGAGCCCAGTTGAGCCCGACAGAGCCCGACAGAGCCCGACAGGGCCCGACAGGGCCCGACAGGGGCCAGTAGAGCCCGACAGAGCCCGACAGAGCCCGACAGAGCCCGACAGGGCCCGACAGGGCCCGACAGGGCCCAGTAGAGCCCGACAGAGCCCGACAGAGCCCGACAGAGCCCGACAGAGCTCGACAGGGCCCAGTAGAGCCCGACAGAGCCCGACAGGGTCCGACAGAGCCCGACAGGGCCCGACAGGGCCCGACAGGGCCCGACAGGGCCCGACAGAGCCCAGTAGAGCCCGACAGAGCCCGACAGAGCCCGACAGAGCCCAGTAGAGCCCGACAGAGCCCAGTAGAGCCCGACAGAGCCCGACAGGGCCCGACAGAGCCCGACAGAACCCGACAGAGCCCGACAGAACCCGACAGAGCCCGACAGAGCCCAGTAGAGCCCGACAGAGCCCGACAGAGCCCAACAGAGCCCGACAGAGCCCAGTAGAGCCCGACAGGGCCCGACAGGGCTCGACAGGGACCAGAAGAGCCCGACAGAGCCCGACAGAGCCCAGTAGAGCCCAGTAGAGCCTGACAGAGCCCGACAGAGCCCGACAGGGCCCGACAGGGCCCGACAGGGCCCGACAGAGCCCAGTAGAGCCCAGTAGAGCCCGACAGAGCCCGACAGAGCCCGACAGAGCCCGACAGGGCCCGACAGGGCCCAGTAGAGCCCAGTACAGCCCGACAGAGCCCGACAGAGCCCGACAGAGCCCGACAGGGCCCGACAGGGCCCGACAGGGCCCGACAGAGCCCAGTAGAGCCCGACAGAGCCCGACAGAACCCGACAGAGCCCGACAGAGCCCGACAGAGCCCGACAGAGCCCGACAGGGCCCGACAGGTCCCAGTAGAGCCCGACAGAGCCCGACAGAGCCCGACAGAGCCCGACAGAGCCCGACAGGGCCCGACAGGGCCCGACAGGGCCCGACAGAGCCCGACAGGGCCCGACAGGGCCCCGTAGAGCCCGACAGAGCCCGACAGAGCCCGACAGAGCCCGACAGAACCCGACAGAGCCCGACAGGGCCCGACAGGGCCCGACAGGGCCCAGTAGAGCCCGACAGAGCCCGACAGAGCCCGACAGAGCCCGACAGAGCCCGACAGGGCCCGACAGGGCCCGACAGGGCCCGACAGGGCCCAGTAGAGCCCGACAGAGCCCGACAGAGCCCAGTAGAGCCCGACAGAGCCCGACAGAGCCCGACAGAGCCCTACAGAGCCCAGTAGAGCCCGACAGAGCCCGACAGAGCCCGACAGGGCCCGACAGAGGCCGACAGGGCCCGACAGGGCCCGACAGAGCCCGACAGAGCCCGACAGACCCCGACAGGGCCCGACAGAGCCCAGTAGAGTCCGACAGAGCCCAACAGGGTCCGACAGGGCCCAGTAGAGCCCAGTAGAGCCCGACAGAGCCCGACAGGGCCCAGTAGAGCCCAGTAGAGCCCGACAGAGCCCGACAGAGCCCGACAGAGCCCGACAGGGCCCGACAGAGCCCGACAGAGCCCGACAGGGCCGGACAGGGCCCGACAGAGCCCGACAGGGCCCGACAGGGCCCGACAGGGCCCAGTAGAGCCCGACAGAGCCCAGTAGAGCCCAGTAGAACCCGACAGGGACCGACAGGGCCCGACAGGGCCCAGTAGAGCCCGACAGAGCCCGACAGGGCCCGACAGAGCCCGACAGAGCCCGACAGAGCCCGACAGGGCCCAGTAGAGGCCGACAGAGCCCGACAGAGCCCGACAGAGCCCGACAGGGCCCGACAGAGCCCGACAGGGCCCGACAGGGCCCGACAGAGCCCGACAGAGCCCAGTAGAGCCCGACAGAGCCCTACAGGGCCCGACAGGGCCCAGTAGAGCCCAGTAGAGCCCGACAGAGCCCAGTAGAGCCCGACAGAGCCCGACAGAGCCCGACAGAGCCCGACAGGGCCCGACAGAGCCCGACAGAGCCCGACAGGGCCCGACAGAGCCCGACAGGGCGCAGTAGAGCCTGACAGAGCCCGACAGAGCCCGACAGAGCCCGACAGAGCCCGACAGAGCCCAGTAGAGCCCGACAGAGCCCGACAGAGCCCGACAGAGCCCGACAGGGCCCGACAGAGCCCGACAGAGCCCGACAGGGCCCGACACGGCCCGACAGGGCCCAGTAGAGCCCGACAGAGCCCGACAGAGCCCAGTAGATCCCAGTAGAGCCCGACAGGGCCCGACAGAGCCCGACAGAGTCCGACAGGGCCCGACCGGGACCGACAGAGCCCGACAGGGCCCGACAGGGCCCAGTAGAGCCCGACAGAGCCCGACAGAGCCCGACAGAGCCCGACAGGGTCCGACAGGGCCCAGTAGAGCCCGACAGAGCCCGACAGAGCCCAGTAGAGCCCAGTAGAGCCCGACAGAGCCCGACAGAGCCCGACAGAGCCCGACAGGGCCCGACAGGGCCCGACAGGGCCCAGTAGAGCCCGACAGAGCCCGACAGGGCCCGACAGGGCCCGACAGGGCCCAGTAGAGCCCGACAGAGCCCGACAGAGCCCGACAGAGCCCGACAGGGCCCAGTAGAGCCCGACAGAGCCCAACAGAGCCCAGTAGAGCCCAGTAGAGCCCGACAGAGCCCGACAGAGCCCGACAGAGCCCGACAGAACCCGACAGAGCCCGACAGAGCCCGACAGGGCCCAGTAGAGCCCGACAGAGCCCGACAAGGCCCGACAGGGCCCGACAGGGCCCAGTAGAGCCCGACAGAGCCCGACAGAACCCGACAGAGCCCAGTAGAGCCCGACAGAGCCTGACAGAGCCCGACAGAGCCCGACAGGGCTTGACAGGGCCCGACAGGGCCCAGTAGAGCCCGACAGAGCCCGACAGAGCCCGACAGAGCCCGACAGAGCCCAGTAGAGCCCGACAGAGCCCGACAGAGCCCGACAGAGCCCGACAGGGCCCGACAGGGCCCGACAGGGCCCGACAGAGCCCAGTAGAGCCCAGTAGAGCCCAGTAGAGCCCGACAGAGCCCGACAGAGCCCAACAGAGCCCAACAGGGCCCGACAGAGCCCGACAGAGCCCGACAGGGCCCGACAGAGCCCGAAAGAGCCCGACAGGGCCCGACAGAGCCCGACAGGGCCCAGTAGAGCCCAGTAGAGGCCGGCAGAGCCCAGTAGAGCCCGACAGAGCCCGACAGAGCCCGACAGAGCCCGACAGGGCCCGACAGAGGCTGACAGGGCCCAGTAGAGCCCGACAGAGCCCGACAGAGCCCGACAGAGCCCAGTAGAGCCCGACAGAGCGCGACAGAGCCCGACAGAGCCTGACAGGGCCCGACAGAGCCCGACAGAGCCCGACAGGGCCCGACAGGGCCCGACAGGGCCCAGTAGAGCCCGACAGAGCCCGACAGAGCCCGACAGAGCCCAGTAGAGCCTGACAGAGCCCGACAGAGCCCGACAGAGCCCGACAGGGCCCGACAGAGACCGACAGAGCCCGACAGGGCCCGACAGAGCCCGGCAGGTCCCGACAGGGCCCGACAGGGCCCAGTAGAGCCCGACAGAGCCCGACAGAGCCCAGTAGAGCCCGACAGAGCCCGACAGAGCCCGACAGAACCCAACAGAGCCCGACAGAGACCAGTTGAGCCCGACAGAGCCCGACAGAGCCCGACAGAGCCCGACAGGGCCCGACAGAGCCCGACAGAGCCCGACAGGGCCCGACAGGGCCCGACACAGCCCGACAGGGCCCAGTAGAGCCCGACAGAGCCCGACAGAGCCAGACAGAGCCCGACAGGGCCCGACAGAGCCCGACAGAGCCCGACAGGGCCCGACAGGGCCCGACAGAGCCCGACAGAGCCCGACAGGGCCCAGTAGAGCCCGACAGAGCCCGACAGAGCCCGACAGAGCCCGACAGGGCCCGACAGGGCCCGACAGAGCCCGACAGGGCCCGACAGGGCCCGACAGAGCCCGACAGAGCCCGACAGGGCCCGACAGGGCCCAGTAGAGCCCGACAGAGCCCGACAGAGCCCGACAGAGCCCAGTAGAGCTCGACAGAGCCCGACAGAGCGCGACAGAGCCCGACAGAGCCCAGTAGAGTCCGACAGAGCCCAACAGGGCCCGACAGGGCCCAGTAGAGCCCATTAGAGCCCGACAGAGCCCGACAGGGCCCAGTAGAGCCCAGTAGAGCCCGACAGAGCCCGACAGAGCCCGACAGGGCCCGACAGAGGCCGACAGGGCCCGACAGGGCCCGACAGTGCCAGACAGGGCCCGACAGGGCCCAGTAGAGCCCGACAGAGCCCGACAGAGCCCGACAGAGCCCGACAGAGCCCGACAGGGCCCAGTAGAGCCCGACAGAGCCCGACAGAGCCCAGTAGAGCCCAGTAGAGCCCGACAGGGTCCGACAGAGCCCGACAGAGCCCCACAGAGCCCGACAGGGCCCAGTAGAGCCCGACAGAGCCCGACAGGGCCCGACAGGGCCCGACAGGGCCCAGTAGAGCCCGACAGAGCCCGACAGAGCCCGACAGAGCCGGACAGAGCCCGACAGGGCCCAGTAGAGCCCGACAGAGCCCAACAGAGCCCAGTAGAGCCCAGTAGAGCCCGACAGAGCCCGACAGAGCCCGACAGAACCCGACAGAGCCCGACAGAGCCCAGTAGAGCCCGACAGAGCCCGACAGAGCCCGACAGAGCCCGACAGGGCCCGACAGAGCCCAGTAGAGCCCGACAGAGCCCGACAGAGCCCGACAGAGCCCGACAGAGCCCGACAGGGCCCGACAGAGCCCGACAGAGCCCGACAGGGCCCAGTAGAGCCCGACAGAGCCCGACAGAGCCCGACAGAGCCCAACAGGGCCCGACAGAGCCCGACAGAGCCCAGTAGAGCCCGACAGAGCCCGACAGAACCCGACAGAGCCCAGTAGAGCCCAGTAGAGCCCGACAGAGCCCGACAGAGCCCGACAGAACCCGACAGAGCCCGACAGAGACCAGTTGAGCCCGACAGAGCCCGACAGAGCCCGACAGAGCCCGACAGAGCCCGACAGGGCCCGACAGGGCCCGACACAGCCCGACAGGGCCCGACAGGGCCCAGTAGAGCCCGACAGAGCCCGACAGAGCCCGACAGGGCCCGACAGGGCCCGACAGAGCCCGACAGAGCCCAGTAGAGCTTGACAGAGCCCGACAGGGCCCGACAGGGCCCAGTAGAGCCCAGTAGAGCCCGACAGAGCCCAGTAGAGCCCGACAGAGCCCGACAGAGCCCGACAGAGCCCGACAGAGCCCAGTAGAGCCCGACAGAGCCCGACAGAGCCCGACAGAGCCCGACAGGGCCCAGTAGAGCCCGACAGAGCCCAACAGAGCCCAGTAGAGCCCAGTAGAGCCCGACAGAGCCCGACAGAGCCCGACAGAACCCGACAGAGCCCGACAGAGCCCAGTAGAGCCCGACAGAGCCCGACAGAGCCCGACAGGGCCTGACAGGGCCCGACAGAGCCCAGTAGAGCCCGACAGAGCCCGACAGAGCCCGACAGGGCCCGACAGGGCCCGACAGAGCCCGACAGAGCCCGACAGGGCCCAGTAGAGCCCGACAGAGCCCGACAGAGCCCGACAGAGCCCAACAGGGCCCGACAGAGCCCGACAGAGCCCAGTAGAGCCCGACAGAGCCCGACAGAACCCGACAGAGCCCAGTAGAGCCCGACAGAGCCTGACAGAGCCCGACAGAGCCCGACAGGGCTTGACAGGGCCCGACAGGGCCCAGTAAAGCCCGACAGAGCCCGACAGAGCCCGACAGAGCCCGACAGAGCCCAGTAGAGCCCGACAGAGCCCGACAGAGCCCGACAGGGCCCGACAGGGCCCGACAGGGCCCGACAGAGCCCAGTAGAGCCCAGTAGAGCCCAGTAGAGCCCGACAGAGCCCAACAGGGCCCGACAGGGCCCGACAGAGCCCGACAGAGCCCGACAGAGCCCGACAGAGCCCGAAAGACCCCGACAGGGCCCGACAGGGCCCGACAGAGACCGACAGAGCCCAGTAGAGCCCGACAGAGCCCGACAGAGCCCGACAGAGCCCGACAGAGCCCGACAGGGCCCAGTAGAGCCCAGTAGAGCCCGGCAGAGCCCAGTAGAGCCCGACAGAGCCCGACAGAGCCCGACAGAGCCCGACAGGGCCCGACAGAGGCTGACAGGGCCCAGTAGAGCCCGACAGAGCCCGACAGAGCCCGACAGAGCCCGACAGAGCCCAGTAGAGCCCGACAGAGCCCGACAGAGCCCGACAGAGCCCGACAGGGCCCGACAGAGCCCGACAGAGCCCGACAGGGCCCGACAGAGCCCGACAGGGCCCAGTAGAGCCCGACAGAGCCCGACAGAGCCCGACAGAGCCCGACAGAGCCCAGTAGAGCCTGACAGAGCCCGACAGAGCCCGACAGAGCCCGACAGGGCCCGACAGAGCCCGACAGAGCCCGACAGAGCCCGACAGGGCCCGACAGAGCCCGACAGAGCCCAGTAGACCCCGACAGAGCCCGACAGGGCCCGACAGATTCCGGCAGGTCCCGACAGGGCCCGACAGGGCCCAGTAGAGACCTACAGAGCCCGACAGAGCCCAGTAGAGCCCAGTAGAGCCCGACAGAGCCCGACAGAGCCCGACAGAACCCGACAGAGCCCGACAGAGACCAGTTGAGCCCGACAGAGCCCGACAGAGCCCGACAGAGCCCGACAGGGCCCGACAGAGCCCGACAGAGCCCGACAGGGCCCGACAGGGCCCGACACAGCCCGACAGGGCCCGACAGGGCCCAGTAGAGCCCGACAGAGCCCGACAGAGCCCAACAGAGCCCGACAGAGCCCGACAGGGCCCGACAGGGCCCAGTAGAGCCCGACAGAGCCCAGTAGAGCCCAGTAGAGCCCGACAGAGCCCGACAGAGCCCGACAGGGCCCGACAGGGCCCGACAGGGCCCCGTAGAGCCCGACAGAGCCTGACAGAGCCCGACAGAGCCCGACAGGGCCCAGTAGAGCCCGACACAGCCCGACAGAGCCCAGTAGAGCCCAGTAGAGCCCGACAGAGCCCGCCAGAGTCCGACAGAGCCCAGTAGAGGTGGACAGAGCCCGACAGAGCCCGACAGGGCCCGACAGGGCCCGACAGAGCCCGACAGAGCCCGACAGAGCCCGACAGGGCCCAGTAGAGCCCGACAGAGCCCGACAGAGCCCGACAGGGCCCGACAGAGCCCGACAGAGCCCAGTAGAGCCCGACAGAGCCCGACAGAGCCCAACAGAGCCCGACAGAGCCCGAAAGAACCCGACAGAGCCCAGTAGAGCTCGAAAGAGCCCGACAGAGCCCGACAGAGCCCGACAGGGCTTGACAGGGCCCGACAGGGCCCAGTAGAGCCCGACAGAGCCCGACAGAGCCCGACAGAGCCCGACAGAGCCCAGTAGAGCCCGACAGAGCCCGACAGAGCCCGACAGAGCCCGACAGGGCCCGACAGAGCCCGACAGAGCCCAGTAGAGCCCAGTAGAGCCCGACAGAGCCCGAAAGAGCCCGACAGAGCCCGACAGGGCCCGACAGGGCCCGACAGAGCCCGACAGAGCCCAGTAGAGCCCAGTAGAGCCCGACAGAGCCCGACAGAGCCCGACAGGGCCCGACAGAGCCCGACAGGGCCCGACAGGGAACAGTAGAGCCCAGTAGAGCCCAGTAGAGCCCGACAGAGCCGGACATAGCCCGACAGAGCCCAGTAGAGCCCGACAGAGCCCGACAGAGTCCGACAGGGCCCGACAGGGCCCGACAGGGAACAGTAGAGCCCAGTAGAGCCCGACAGAGCCCGACAGAGCCCGACAGGGCCCGACAGGGCGCGACAGAGCCCAGTAGAGCCCAGTACAGCCCGACAGAGCCCGACAGAGCCCGACAGAGCCCGACAGGGCCCGACAGGGCCCGACAGAGCCCGACAGGGCCCGACAGAGCCCGACAGAGCCCGACAGAGCCCAGTAGAGCCCAGTAGAGCCCGACAGAGCCCGACAGAGCCCGACAGAGCCCGACACAGCCCAGTAGAGCCCAGTAGAGCCCGACAGAGCCCGACAGAGCCCGACAGAGCCCGACAGGGCCCGACAGGGCCCGACAGATCCCAGTTTAGCCCAGTAGAGCCCGACAGAGCCCGACAGAGCCCGACAGGGCCCGACAGGGCCCAGGAGAGCCCGACAGAGCCCGACAGGGCCCGACAGAGCCCGACAGAGCCCGACAGAGCCCGACAGAGCCCGACAGAGTCCGACAGGGCCCAGTAGAGCCCGACAGAGCCCGACAGAGCCCGACAGAGTCCGACAGGGCCCAGGAGAGCCCGACAGAGCCCGACAGAGCCCGACAGAGCCCGACAGGGCCCGACAGAGCCCAACAGGGCCCGACAGGGCCCAGTAGAGCCCGACAGAGCCCGACAGAGCCCGACAGAACCCGTCAGAGCCCGACAGAGCCCGACAGAGCCCGACAGAGTCCGACAGGGCCCAGTAGATCCCGACAGGGCCCAGTAGAGCCCAACAGAGCCAGACAGGGCACGACAGAGCCCGACAGAGCCCGACAGAGCCCGACAGAGCCCGACAGGGCCCAGTAGAGCCCGACAGAGCCCGAGAGGGCCCGACAGAGCCCGACAGAGCCCGACAGAGCCCGACAGGGCCCGACAGAGGCCGACAGAGCCCAACAGAGCCCAACAGAGCCCGACAGGGCCCAGTAGAGCCCGACAGAGCCCAGTAGAGCCCAGTAGAGCCCGACAGAGCCCGACAGAGCCCGACAGAGCCCGACAGAGCCCAGTAGAGGCGGACAGAGCCCGACAGAGCCCGACAGGGCCCGACAGGGCCCGTCAGAGCCCAGTAGAGCCCGACAGAGCCCGACAGAGCCCGACAGGGCCCGACAGGGCCCGACAGAGCCCGACAGAGCCCGACAGGGCCCAGTAGAGCCCGACAGAGCCCGACAGAACCCGACAGGGCCCAGTAGAGCCCGACAGAGCCCGACAGAGCCCGACAGGGCCTGACAGAGCCCGACAGAGCCCAGTAGAGCCCGACAGAGCCCGACAGAGCCCGACAGAGCCCGACAGAGCCCGAAAGAACCCGACAGAGCCCAGTAGAGCCCGACAGAGCCCGACAGAGCCCGACAGAGCCCGACAGGGCTTGACAGGGCCCGACAGGGCCCAGTAGAGCCCGACAGAGCCCGACAGAGCCAGACAGAGCCCGACAGAGCCCAGTAGAGCCTGACAGAGCCCGACAGAGCCCGACAGAGCCCGACAGAGCCCGACAGGGCCCGACAGGGCCCGATAGGGCCCGACAGAGTCCGACAGAGCCCAGTAGAGCCCAGTAGAGCCCGACAGAGCCCGACAGAGCCCGACAGAGCCCGACAGGGCCCGACAGAGCCCGACAGGGCCCGACAGGGCCCGACAGGGCCCGACAGAGCCCAGTAGAGCCCAGTAGAGCCCGACAGAGCCCGACAGAGCCCGACAGGGCCCAACAGAGCCCGACAGGGCCCGACAGGGAACAGTAGAGCCCAGTAGAGCCCAGTAGAGCCCGACAGATCCCGACAGAGCCCGACAGAGCCCAGTAGAGCCCGACAGAGCCCGACAGAGTCCGACAGGGCCCGACAGGGCCCGACAGAGCCCGACAGAGCCCAGTAGAGCCCGACAGAGCCCGACAGAGCCCGACAGAGCCCGACAGGGCCCGACAGAGCCCGACAGAGCCCGACAGAGCCCGACAGGGCCCGACAGGGCGCGACAGAGCCCAGTAGAGCCCAGTAGAGCACGACAGACCCCGACAGAGCCCGACAGGGCCCGACAGAGCCCGACAGAGCCCGACAGAGCCCGACAGGGCCCGACAGAGCCCGACAGAGCCCAGTAGAGCCCAGTAGAGTCCGACAGAGCCCGACAGAGCCCGACAGGGCCCGACAGAGCCCGACAGAGCCCGACAGAGCCCAGTAGAGCCCAGTAGTGCCCGACAGAGCCCGACAGAGCCCGACAGAGCCCAGTAGAGCCCAGTAGAGCCCGACAGAGCCCGACAGAGCCCGACAGAGCCCGACAGGGCCCGACAGGGCCCGACAGGGCCCAGTTTAGCCCAGTAGAGCCCGACAGAGCCCGACAGAGCCCGACAGGGCCCGACAGGGCCCAGGAGAGCCCGACAGAGCCCGACAGAGCCCGACAGATCCCGACAGAGCCCGACAGAGCCCGAGAGGGCCCGACAGAGCCCGACAGAGCCCGACAGAGCCCGACAGGGCCCGACAGAGCCCGACAGAGCCCGACAGAGCCCGACAGGGCCCAGTAGAGCCCGACAGAGCCCGACAGAGCCCGACAGAACCCGACAGAGCCCAGTAGAGCCCGACAGAGCCCGACAGAGCCCGACAGGGCCCGACAGAGCCCGACAGAGCCCGACAGAGCCCGACAGCGCCCGACAGGGCCCAGTAGAGCCCGACAGAGCCCGACAGAGCCCGATAGAGCCCGACAGGGCCCGACAGAGCCCGACAGAGCCCGACAGAGCCCGACAGGACCCGACAGGGCCCAGTAGAGCCCGACAGAGCCCGACAGGGCCCGACAGAGCCCGACAGAGCCCGACAGAGCCCGACAGAGCCCAACAGTGCCCAGTAGAGCCCGACAGAGCCCGACAGAGCCCGACAGGGCCCGACAGGGCCCGACAGGGCCCGACAGGGCCCAGTAGAGCCCGACAGAGCCCGACAGAGCCCGACAGAGCCCGACAGAGCCCGACAGGGCCCGACAGAGCCCGATAGGGCCCGACAGGGCCCGACAGAGCCCGACAGAGCCCGACAGAGCCCGACAGAGCCCGACAGGGCCTGACAGAGCCCGACAGAGCCCAGTAGAGCCCGACAGAGCCCGACAGAGCCCGACAGAGCCCGACAGAGCCCGAAAGAACCCGACAGAGCCCAGTAGAGCCCGACAGAGCCCGACAGAGCCAGACAGAGCCCGACAGAGCCCGACAGAGCCCAGTAGAGCCTGACAGAGCCCGACAGAGCCCGACAGAGCCCGACAGGGCCCGATAGGGCCCGACAGAGTCCGACAGAGCCCAGTAGAGCCCAGTAGAGCCCAGTAGAGCCCGACAGAGCCCGACAGAGCCCGACAGAGCCCGACAGGGCCCGACAGGGCCCGACAGAGCCCGACAGAGCCCAGTAGAGCCCAGTAGAGCCCGACAGAGCCCGACAGAGCCCGACAGGGCCCGACAGAGCCCGACAGGGCCCGACAGGGAACAGTAGAGCCCAGTAGAGCCCAGTAGAGCCCGACAGATCCCGACAGAGCCCGACAGAGCCCGACAGAGCCCAGTAGAGCCCGACAGAGCCCGACAGAGTCCGACAGGGCCCGACAGGGCCCGACAGGGAACAGCAGAGCCCAGTAGAGCCCGACAGAGCCCGACAGAGCCCGACAGGGCCCGACAGAGCCCGACAGAGCCCGACAGAGCCCGACAGAGCCCGACAGAGCCCGACAGGGCCCGACAGGGCGCGACAGAGCCCAGTAGAGCCCAGTAGAGCACGACAGACCCCGACAGAGCCCGACAGGGCCCGACAGAGCCCGACAGAGCCCGACAGAGCCCGACAGGGCCCGACAGAGCCCGACAGAGCCCGACAGAGCCCAGTAGAGCCCAGTAGTGCCCGACAGAGCCCGACAGAGCCCGACAGAGCCCAGTAGAGCCCAGTAGAGCCCGACAGAGCCCGACAGAGCCCGACAGAGCCCGACAGAGCCCGACAGGGCCCGACAGGGCCCGACAGAGCCCAGTTTAGCCCAGTAGAGCCCGACAGAGCCCGACAGGGCCCGACAGGGCCCAGGAGAGCCCGACAGAGCCCGACAGAGCCCGACAGGGCCCGACAGAGCCCGACAGAGCCCGACAGAGCCCGACAGAGTCCGACAGGGCCCAGTAGAGCCCGACAGAGCCCGACAGAGCCCGACAGAGTCCGACAGGGCCGAGTAGAGCCCGACAGAGCCCGACAGAGCCCGACAGAGCCCGACAGGGCCTGACAGAGCCCGACAGAGCCCGACAGAGCCCGACAGGGCCCGACAGGGCCCAGTAGAGCCCGACAGAGCCCGACAGAGCCCGACAGAGCCCGTCAGAGCCCGACAGAGCCCGACAGAGCCCGACAGGGCCGACAGGCCCCGACAGAGCCCGACAGGGCCCGACAGAGCCCGACAGAGCCCGACAGAGCTTGACAGGGCCCGACAGGGCCCAGTAGAGCCCGACAGAGCCCGACAGAGCCCGACAGAGCCCGACAGGGCCCGACAGAGCCCGACAGAGCCCGACAGGGCCCGACAGGGCCCGACAGGGCCCAGTAGAGCTCGACAGAGCCCGACAGATCCTGACAGAACCCGACAGGGCCCAGTAGAGCCCGACAGAGCCCGACAGAGCCCGACAGAGCCCGACAGGGCCCGACAGAGCCCGACAGAGCCCAGTAGAGCCCAGTAGAGCCCGACAGAGCCCGACAGAGCCCGACAGGGCCCGACAGGGCCCGACAGGGCCCAGTAGAGCCCGACAGAGCCCGACAGGGCCCGACAGGGCCCGACAGGGCCCAGTAGAGCCCGACAGAGCCAGACAGAGCCCGACAGAGCCCGACAGAGCCCGACAGGGCCCACTAGAGACCGACAGAGCCCGACAGAGCCCAGTAGAGCCCAGTAGAGCCCGACAGAGCCCGACAGAGCCCGACAGAGCCCGACAGAGCCCAGTAGAGGCGGACAGAGCCCGACAGAGCCCGACAGGGCCCTACAGGGCCCGACAGAGCCCAGTAGAGCCCGACAGAGCCCGACAGAGCCCGACAGAGCCCGACAGGGCCCGACAGGGCCCGACAGAGCCCGACAGAGCCCGACAGGGCCCAGTAGAGCCCGACAGAGCCCGACAGAGCCCGACAGAGCCCGACAGGGCCCGACAGAGCCCGACAGAGCCCAGTAGAGCCCGACAGAGCCCGACAGAGCCCGACTGAGCCCGAAAGAACCCGACAGAGCCCAGTAGAGCCCGACAGAGTCCGACAGAGCCCGACAGAGCCCGACAGGGCTTGACAGGGCCCGACAGGGCCCAGTAGAGCCCGACAGAGCCCGACAGAGCCCGACAGAGTCCGACAGGGCCCAGTAGAGCCCGACAGAGCCCGACAGAGCCCGACAGAGCCCGACAGGGCACGACAGAGCCCGACAGAGCCCGACAGAGCCCGACAGGGCCCGACAGGGCCCAGTAGAGCCCGACAGAGCCCGAGAGGGCCCGACAGAGCCCGACAGAGCCCGACAGAGCCCGACAGGGCCCGACAGAGCCCGACAGAGCCCGACAGAGCCCGACAGGGCCCGACAGGGCCCAGTAGAGCCCGACAGAGCCCGACAGAGCCCGACAGAACCCGACAGAGCCCAGTAGAGCCCGACAGAGCCCGACAGAGCCCGACAGGGCCCGACAGGGCCCGACAGAGCCCGACAGAGCCCGACAGCGCCCGACAGGGCCCAGTAGAGCCCGACAGAGCCCGACAGAGCCCGACAGAGCCCGACAGAGCCCGACAGAGCCCGACAGAGCCCGACAGGGCCCAGTAGAGCCCGACAGAGCCCGACAGAGCCCGACAGGGCCCGACAGGGCCCGACAGGGCCCGACAGAGCCCGACAGGGCCCGACAGAGCCCGACAGGGCCCAGTAGAGCCCGACAGAGCCCGACAGAGCCCGACAGTTCCCGACAGAGCCCGACAGGGCCCGACAGAGCCCGATAGGGCCCGACAGGGCCCGACAGAGCCCGACAGAGCCCGACAGGGCCCGACAGGGCCCAGGAGAGCCCGACAGAGCCCGACAGAACCCGACAGAGCCCGACAGAGCCCAGTAGAGCCCGACAGAGCCCGACAGAGCCCGACAGAGCCCGACAGGGCTCGACAGAGCCCGACAGAGCCCAGTAGAGCCCGACAGAGCCCGACAGAACCCGACAGAGCCCAGTAGAGCCCGACAGATCCTGACAGAGCCCGACAGAGCCCGACAGGGCCCAGTAGAGCCCGACAGAGCCCGACAGAGCCCGACAGAGCCCAGTAGAGTCCGACAGAGCCCGACACGGCCCGACAGGGCCCGACAGAGCCCGACAGGGCCCGACAGGGCCCAGTAGAACCCAGTAGAGACCGACAGAGCCCGACAGAGCCCGACAGGGCCCGACAGGGCCCAGTAGAGCCCGACAGAGCCCGACAGATCCCAGTAGAGCCCAGTAGAGCCCGACAGGGCCTGACAGGGCCCAACAGGGCCCAGTAGAGCCCGACAGAGCCCGACAGGGCCCGACAGAGCCCGACAGAGCCCGACAGAGCCCGACAGGGCCCGACAGAGCCCGACAGAGCCCGACAGGGCCCAGTAGAGCCCGACAGAGCCCGACAGAGCCCGACAGGGCCCGACAGAGCCCGACAGAGCCCAGTAGAGCCCGACAGAGCCCGACAGAGCCCGACAGAGCCCGACAGGGCCCAGTAGAGCCCAGTAGAGCCCGACAGTGCCCGACAGAGACCGACAGAGCCCGACAGGGCCCGACAGAGCCCGACAGAGCCCAGTAGAGCCCGACAGAGCCCGACAGAGCCCGACAGAGCCCGACAGGGCCCAGTAGAGCCCAGTAGAGCCCGACAGAGCCCAGTAGAGCCCGACAGAGCCCGACAGAGCCCGACAGGGCCCGACAGAGCCCGACAGAGCCCGACAGAGCCCGACAGGGCCCGACAGAGCCCGACAGGGCCCAGTAGAGCCCGACAGAGCCCGACAGAGCCCGACAGAGCCCGACAGATCCCAGTAGAACCCGACAGAGCCCGACAGGGCCCGACAGAGCCCGACAGAGCCCGACAGAGCCCAGTAGAGCCCGACAGAGCCCGACAGGGCCCGACAGGGCCCGACAGGGCCCAGTAGAGCCCGACAGAGCCCGACAGAGCCCAGTAGAGCCCAGTAGAGCCCGACAGAGCCCGACAGAGCCCGACAGAGCCCGACAGGGCCCGACCGGGCCCGACAGAGCCCGACAGGGCCCGACAGGGCCCGACAGGGCCCGACAGAGCCCGACAGAGCCCGACAGAGCCCGACAGGGCCTGACAGGGCCCAGTAGAGCCCGGCAGAGCCCGACAGAGCCCAGTAGAGCCCAGTAGAGCCCGACAGAGCCCGACAGAGCCCGACAGAGCCCGACAGGGCCCGACAGGGCCCGACAGGGCCCAGTAGAGCCCGACAGAGCCCGACAGAGCACGACAGAGCCCGACAGAGTCCGACAGGGCCCAGTAGAGCCCGACAGAGCCCGACAGAGTCCAGTAGAACCCAGTAGAGCCCGACAGAGCCCGACAGAGCCCGACAGAACCCAACAGAACCCGACAGAGCCCAGTAGAGCCCGACAGAGCCCGACAGAGCCCGACAGAGCCCGACAGGGCCCGACAGGGCCCGACAGAGCCCGACAGGGCCCAGTAGAGCCCGACAGAGCCCGACAGAGCCCGACAGAGCCCGACAGGGCCCGACAGAGCCCGACAGAGCCCAGTAGAGCCCGACAGAGCCCGACAGAACCCGACAGAGCCCAGTATAGCCCGACAGAGCCTGACAGAGCCCGACAGAGCCCGACAGGGCTTGACAGGGCCCGACAGGGCCCAGTAGAGCCCGACAGAGCCCGACAGAGCCCGACAGAGCCCAGTAGAGCCCGACAGAGCCCGACAGAGCCCGACAGAGCCCGACAGAGCCTGACAGGGCCCGACAGAACCCAGTAGAGCCCAGTAGAGCCCAGTAGAGGCCGACAGAGCCCGACAGAGCCCAACAGGGCCCGACAGAGCCCGACAGAGCCCGACAGAGCCCGACAGGGCCCGACAGAGCCTGACAGAGCCCGACAGGGCCCGACAGGGCCCGACAGAGCCCAGTAGAGCCCGACAGAGCCCGACAGAGACCGACAGAGCCCGACAGGGCCCAGTAGAGCCCAGTAGAGCCCGGCAGAGCCCAGTAGGGCCCGACAGAGCCCGACAGAGCCCGACAGAGCCCGACAGGGCCCGACAGAGCCCGACAGGGCCCAGTAGAGCCCAGTAGAGCCCGACAGAGCCCGACAGAGCCCGACAGGGCCCGACAGAGCCCGACAGAGCCCGACAGAGCCCGACAGAGCCCAGTAGAGCCCAGTAGAGCACGACAGAGCCCGACAGAGCCCGACAGAGCCCGACAGAGCCCAGTAGAGCCCAGTAGAGCCCGACAGAGCCCGACAGAGCCCGACAGAGCCCGACAGAGACCGACAGGGCCCGACAGGGCCTGACAGAGCCCAGTTTAGCCCAGTAGAGCCCGACAGAGCCCGACAGAGCCCGACAGGGCCCGACAGGGCCCAGGAGAGCCCGACAGAGCCCGACAGAGCCCGACAGGGCCCGACAGAGCCCGACAGAGCCCGACAGGGCCCAGTAGAGCCCGACAGAGCCCGAAAGAGCCCGACAGAGTCCGACAGGGCCCAGTAGAGCCCGACAGAGCCTGACAGAGCCCGACAGAGCCCGACAGGGCCGACAGAGCCCGAAAGAGCCCGACAGAGCCCGACAGGGCCCAGTAGAGCCCGACAGAGCCCGACAGAGCCCGACAGAGCCCGACAGAGCCCAGTAGAGTCCGACAGAGCCCGACAGGGCCCGACAGGGCCAGACAGAGCCCGACAGGGCCCGACAGGGCCCGACAGGGCCCGACAGGGCCCAGTAGAGCCCGACAGAGCCCGACAGAGCCCAGTAGAGCCCAGTAGAGCCCGACAGGGCCCGACAGGGCCCAACAGGGCCCAGTAGAGCCCGACAGAGCCCGACAGGGCCCGACAGAGCCCGACAGAGCCCGACAGAGCCCGACAGGGCCCAGTAGAGCCGACAGAGCCCGACAGAGCCCGACAGAGCCCGACAGAGCCCGACAGAGCCCAGTAGAGCCCGACAGAGCCCGACAGAGCCCGACAGGGCCCAGTAGAGCCCAGTAGAGCCCGACAGAGCCCAGTAGAGCCCGACAGAGCCCGACAGAGCCCGACAGAGCCCGACAGGGCCCGACAGAGCCCGACAGAGCCCAGTAGAGCCCGACAGAGCCCGACAGAGCCCGACAGAGCCCGACAGAGCCCGACAGGGCCCAGTAGAGCCCAGTAGAGCCCGACAGAGCCCAGTAGAGCCCGACAGAGCCCGACAGAGCCCCAACAGAGCCCGACAGGGCCCGACAGAGCCCGACAGAGCCCGACAGGGCCCGACAGAGCCCGACAGAGCCCGACAGAGCCCGACAGGGCCCAGTAGAGCCCGACAGAGCCCGACAGAGCCCGACAGGGCCCGACAGGGCCCAGTAGAACCCACTAGAGACCGACAGAGTCCAGTAGAACCCAGTAGAGCCCGACAGAGCCCAACAGAGCCCGACACGGCCCGACAGGGCCCGACAGAGCCCGACAGGACCCGACAGGGCCCAGTAGAACCCACTAGAGACCGACAGAGTCCAGTAGAACCCAGTAGAGCCCGACAGAGCCCGACAGAGCCCGACAGAGCCCGACAGGGCCCAGTAGAGCCCGACAGAGCCCGACAGAGTCCAGTAGAACCCAGTAGAGCCCGACAGAGCCCGACAGGGCCCGAGAGGGCCCAGTAGAGCCCGACAGAGCCCGACAGAGCCCAGTAGAGCCCAGTAGAGCCCGACAGAGCCCGACAGAGCCCGACAGAGCCCGACAGAGCCCGACAGAGCCCGACAGAGCCCGACAGGGCCCGACAGGGCCCAGTAGCGCCCGACAGAGCCCGACAGAGCCCGACAGAGCCCAGTAGAGCCCGACAGAGCCCGACAGAGCCCGACAGAGCCCGACAGAGCCCGACATGGCCCGACAGAGCCCGACAGAGCCCAGTAGAGCCCGACAGAGCCCGACAGAGCCCGACAGGTCCCGACAGGGCCCGAAAGAGCCCGACAGGGCCCGACAGGGCCCGACAGAGCCCGACAGGGCCGAGTAGAGCCCGACAGAGCCCGACAGAGCCCGACAGGGCCCGACAGGGCCCGACAGGGCCCGACAGGGCCCAGTAGAGCCCGACAGAGCCCGACAGAGCCCGACAGGGCCCGACAGGGCCCGACAGAACCCGACAGGGCCCAGTAGAGCCCGACAGAGCCCGACAGAGCCCGACAGAGCCCGACAGGGCCCAGTAGAGCCCGACAGAGCCCGACAGAGCCCGACAGAGCCCGACAGGGCCCGACAGAGCCCGACAGAGCCCGACAGAGCCCGACAGAGCCCGACAGAGCCCGACAGGGCCCGACAGGGCCCGACAGAGCCCAGGAGAGCCCGACAGGGCCCAGTAGAGCCCGACAGAGCCCGACAGAGCCCGACAGAGCCCGACAGGGCGCGACAGGGCCCGACAGAGCCCAGTAGAGCCCGACAGAGCCCGACAGAGCCCGACAGGGCCCGACAGGGCCCAGTAGAGCCCGACAGAGCCCGACAGGGCCCGACAGGGCCCGACAGGGCACAGTAGAGCCCGACAGAGCCCGACAGAGCCCAGTAGAGCCCAGTAGAGCCCGACAGAGCCCGACAGAGCCCGACAGGGCCCGACAGGGCCCGACAGGGCCCGACAGGGCCCGACAGAGCCCAGTAGAGCCCGACAGAGCCCGACAGAGCCCGACAGAGCCCGACAGAGCCCGACAGGGCCCGACAGGGCCCGACAGGGCCCAGTTTAGCCCAGTAGAGCCCGACAGAGCCCGACAGGGCCCGACAGGGCCCGACAGGGCCCGACAGAGCCCGACAGGGCCCGACAAAGCCTGACAGAGCCCGACAGAGCCCGACAGGGCCCAGTAGAGCCCGACAGGGCCCAGTAGAGCCCGACAGAGCCCGACAGAGCCCGACAGAACCCGACAGGGCCCGACAGAGCCCGACAGGGCCCGACAGGGCCCAGTAGAGCCCGACAGAGCCCGACAGAGCCCGACAGAGCCCGACAGAGCCCGACAGAGCCCGACAGAGCCCGACAGGGCCCAGTAGAGCCCAGTAGAGCCCGACAGAGCCCGACAGAGCCCGACAGAGCCCGACAGAGCCCGACAGAGCCCGACAGGGCCCGACAGGGCCCAGTTTAGCCCAGTAGAGCCCGACAGAGCCCGACAGGGCCCGACAGAGCCCGACAGAGCCCGACAGGGCCCGACAGGGCCCGACAGGGCCCAGTAGAGCCCGACAGGGCCCGACAGAGCCCGACAGAGCCCGACAGGGCCTGACAGAGCCTGACAGAGCCCGACAGAGCCCGACAGGGCCCAGTAGAGCCCGACAGAGCCCGACAGAGCCCGACAGAACCCGACAGGGCCCGACAGGGCCCAGTAGAGCCCGACAGAGCCCGACAGAGCCCGACAGGGCCCGACAGGGCCCAGTAGAGCCCGACAGAGCCCGACAGAGCCCGACAGGGCCCGACAGAGCCCGACAGAGCCCGACAGAGCCCGACAGGGCCCAGTAGAGCCCAGTAGAGCCCGACAGGGCCCGACAGAGCCCGACAGGGCCCGACAGAGCCTGACAGAGCCCGACAGGGCCCAGTAGAGCCCGACAGAGCCCGACAGAGCCCGACAGAACCCGACAGGGCCCGACAGGGCCCAGTAGAGCCCGACAGAGCCCGACAGAGCCCGACAGGGCCCGACAGGGCCCAGTAGAGCCCGACAGAGCCCGACAGAGCCCGACAGGGCCCGACAGGGCCCGACAGGGCCCAGTTTAGCCCAGTAGAGCCCGACAGAGCCCGACAGGGCCCGACAGAGCCCGACAGAGCCCGACAGAGCCCGACAGAGCCCGACAGGGCCCGACAGGGCCCGACAGGGCCCAGTAGAGCCCGACAGGGCCCGACAGGGCCCGACAGAGCCCGACAGGGCCCGACAGAGCCTGACAGAGCCCGACAGAGCCCGACAGGGCCCAGTAGAGCCCGACAGAGCCCGACAGAGCCCGACAGAGCCCGACAGGGCCCGACAGGGCCCGACAGGGCCCGACAGGGCCCAGTAGAGCCCGACAGAGCCCGACAGAGCCCGACAGAGCCCGACAGAGCCCGACAGGGCCCAGTAGAGCCCAGTAGAGCCCGACAGAGCCCGACAGAGCCCGACAGGGCCCAGTAGAGCCCGACAGGGCCCGACAGGGCCCAGTAGAGCCCGACAGAGCCCGACAGAGCCCGACAGAGCCCGACAGGGCCCGACAGGGCCCGACAGGGCCCAGTAGAGCCCGACAGGGCCCGACAGGGCCCGACAGAGCCCGACAGGGCCCAGTAGAGCCCGACAGAGCCCGACAGAGCCCGACAGAGCCCGACAGGGCCCGACAGGGCCCGACTGGGCCCGACAGAGACCAGTTGAGCCCGACAGAGACCAACAGAGCCCGACAGAGCCCGACAGGGCCCGACAGGGCCCAGTAGAGCCCGACAGAGCCCGACAGAGCCCAGTAGAGCCCAGTAGAGCCCGACAGAGCCCGACAGAGCCCGACAGAGCCCGACAGAGCCCGACAGAAACCGACAGAGCCCGACAGAGCCCGACAGAAACCGACAGAGCCCGACAGAGCCCGACAGAGCCCGACAGAGCCCGACAGAGCCCGACAGAGCCCGACAGAAACCGACAGAGCCCGACAGTGCCCAGTAGAGCCCGACAGAGCCCGACAGAGCCCGACAGAGCCCGACAGGGCCCGACAGAGCCCGACAGAGGCCGACAGGGCCCGACAGGGCCCGACAGAGCCCGACAGGGCCCAGTAGAGCCCGACAGGGCCCAGTAGAGCCCGACAGAGCCCGACAGGGCCCGACAGAGCCCAGTAGAGCCCGACAGAGCCCGACAGGGCCCGACAGAGCCCGACAGAGCCCGACAGAGCCCGACAGAGCCCGACAGGGCCCAGTAGAGCCCGACAGGGCCCAGTAGAGCCCGACAGAGCCCGACAGAGCCCGACAGGGCCCAGTAGAGCCCGACAGAGCCCGACAGAGCCCGACAGAGCCCGACAGGGCCCAGTAGAGCCCGACAGAGCCCGACAGAGCCCGACAGAGCCCGACAGGGCCCGACAGAGCCCGACAGGGCCCAATAGAGCCCGACAGGGCCCGACAGGGCCCGACAGGGCCCTACAGAGCCCGACAGAGCCCGACAGGGCCCTACAGAGCCCGACAGAGCCCGACAGGGCCCGACAGAGCCCGACAGAGCCCGACAGGGCCCGACAGAGCCCGACAGGGCCCGACAGGGCCCAGTAGGGCCCGACAGAGCCCGACAGAGCCCGACAGAGCCCGACAGAGCCCGACAGAGCCCGACAGGGCCCGACAGGGCCCGACAGGGCCCAGTAGAGCCCGACAGAGCCCGACAGAGCCCGACAGAGCCCAGTAGAGGCCGACAGAGCCCGACAGGGCCCGACAGGGCCCGACAGGGCCCAGTAGAGCCCGACAGAGCCCGACAGAGCCCGACAGAGCCCGACAGGGCCCGACAGGGCCCGACAGGGCCCGACAGGGCCCGACAGGGCCCGACAGAGCCCGACAGAGCCCAGTTGAGCCCGACAGAGCCCGACAGGGCCCGACAGGGCCCGACAGGGCCCAGTTTAGCCCAGTAGAGCCCGACAGAGCCCGACAGGGCCCGACAGAGCCCGACAGAGCCCGACAGAGCCCGACAGAGCCCGACAGGGCCCGACAGGGCCCGACAGGGCCCAGTAGAGCCCGACAGGGCCCGACAGGGCCCGACAGAGCCTGACAGAGCCCGACAGAGCCCGACAGGGCCCAGTAGAGCCCGACAGAGCCCGACAGAGCCCGACAGGGCCCGACAGGGCCCGACAGGGCCCGACAGGGCCCAGTAGAGCCCGACAGAGCCCGACAGAGCCCGACAGAGCCCGACAGGGCCCAGTAGAGCCCAGTAGAGCCCGACAGAGCCCGACAGAGCCCGACAGGGCCCAGTAGAGCCCGACAGGGCCCGACAGGGCCCAGTAGAGCCCGACAGAGCCCGACAGGGCCTAGTAGAGCCCGACAGAGCCCGACAGGGCCCGACAGGGCCCGACAGGGCCCGACAGAGACCAGTTGAGCCCGACAGAGACCAACAGAGCCCGACAGAGCCCGACAGGGCCCGACAGGGCCCAGTAGAGCCCAACAGAGCCCGACAGAGCCCAGTAGAGCCCAGTAGAGCCCGACAGAGCCCGACAGAGCCCGACAGAGCCCGACAGAACACGACAGAGCCCGACAGAGCCCGACAGAAACCGACAGAAACCGACAGAGCCCGACAGAGCCCGACAGGGCCCAGTAGAGCCCGACAGGGCCCAGTAGAGCCCGACAGAGCCCGACAGGGCCCGACAGAGCCCAGTAGAGCCCGACAGAGCCCGACAGGGCCCGACAGAGCCCGACAGAGCCCGACAGAGCCCGACAGAGCCCGACAGAGCCCGACAGGGCCCGACAGGGCCCGACAGGGCCCAGTAGAGCCCGACAGAGCCCGACAGAGCCCGACAGGGCCCAGTAGAGCCCGACAGAGCCCGACAGAGCCCGACAGAGCCCGACAGGGCCCAGTAGAGCCCGACAGAGCCCGACAGAGCCCGACAGAGCCCGACAGGGCCCGACAGAGCCCGACAGGGCCCAATAGAGCCCGACAGGGCCCGACAGGGCCCGACAGGGCCCTACAGAGCCCGACAGAGCCCGACAGGGCCCTACAGAGCCCGACAGAGCCCGACAGGGCCCGACAGAGCCCGACAGAGCCCGACAGGGCCCGACAGAGCCCGACAGGGCCCGACAGGGCCCAGTAGGGCCCGACAGAGCCCGACAGAGCCCGACAGAGCCCGACAGAGCCCGACAGAGCCCGACAGAGCCCGACAGAGCCCGACAGGGCCCGACAGGGCCCAGTAGAGCCCGACAGAGCCCGACAGAGCCCGACAGAGCCCAGTAGAGGCCGACAGAGCCCGACAGGGCCCGACAGGGCCCGACAGGGCCCGACAGAGCCCAGTAGAGCCCGACAGAGCCCGACAGAGCCCGACAGAGCCCGACAGTGCCCGACAGGGCCCGACAGGGCCCGACAGGGCCCGACAGGGCCCGACAGGGCCCGACAGAGCCCAGTTGAGCCCGACAGAGCCCGACAGGGCCCGACAGGGCCCGACAGAGCCCAGTAGAGCCCGACAGAGCCCGACAGAGCCCGACAGAGCCCGACAGAGCCCGACAGAGCCCAGTTGAGCCCGACAGAGCCCGACAGGGCCCGACAGGGCCCGACAGAGCCCGACAGGGCCCGACAGGGCCCAGTAGAGCCCGACAGAGCCCGACAGAGCCCGACAGAGCCCGACAGGGCCCGACAGGGCCCAGTAGAGCCCGACAGAGCCCGACAGGGCCCGACAGGGCCCAGTAGAGCCCAGTAGAGCCCGACAGAGCCCAGTAGAGCCCGACAGAGCCCGACAGAGCCCGACAGGGCCCGACAGGGCCCGACAGGGCCCGACAGAGCCCGACAGGGCCCGACAGAGCCCGACAGGGCCCGACAGGGCCCGACAGGGCCCAGTAGAGCCCGACAGAGCCCGACAGAGCCCGACAGAGCCCGACAGAGCCCGACAGAGCCCGACAGAGCCCGACAGGGCCCAGTAGAGCCCGACAGAGCCCGACAGGGCCCGACAGGGCCCGACAGGGCCCGACAGGGCCCAGTAGAGCCCTACAGAGCCCGACAGAGCCCAGTAGAGCCCGACAGAGCCCGACAGAGCCCGACAGAGCCCGACAGGGCCCGACAGGGCCCGACAGGGCCCAGTAGCGCCCGACAGAGCCCGACAGAGCCCGACAGAGCCCGACAGGGCCCGACAGAGCCCGACAGAGCCCGACAGAGCCCGACAGAGCCCGACAGGGCCCAGTAGAGCCCGACAGAGCCCGACAGAGCCCGACAGAGCCCGACAGAGCCCGACAGAGCCCGACAGAGCCCGACAGAGCCCGACAGAGCCCAGTAGAGCCCGACAGAGCCCGACAGAGCCCGACAGAGCCCGACAGAGCCCGACAGAGCCCGACAGAGCCCGACAGAGCCCAGTAGAGCCCGACAGAGCCCGACAGGGCCCGACAGGGCCCGACAGGGCCCGACAGAGCCCAGTAGAGCCCGACAGAGCCCGACAGAACCCGACAGAGCCCGACAGAGCCCAGTAGAGCCCGACAGAGCCCGACAGAACCCGACAGAGCCCGACAGGGCCCAGTAGAGCCCGACAGGGCCCAGTAGAGCCCAGTAGAGCCCGACAGAGCCCGACAGAGCCCGACAGAGCCCGACAGAGCCCGACAGAGACCAGTTGAGCCCGACAGAGCCTGACAGAGCCCGACAGAGCCCGACAGAGCCCGACAGAGCACAGTAGAGCCCGACAGAGCCCGACAGAGCCCGACAGAGCCCAGTAGAGCCCGACAGAGCCCGACAGAGCCCAGTAGAGCCCGACAGAGCCCGACAGAGCCCGACAGAGCCCGACAGGGCCCAGTAGAGCCCGACAGGGCCCGACAGAGCCCGACAGGGCCCGACAGGGCCCAACAGGGCCCGACAGGGCCCAACAGAGCCCGACAGGGCCCTACAGAGCCCGACAGAGCCCGACAGAGCCCGACAGGGCCCGACAGGGCCCGACAGGGCCCGACAGGGCCCAGTAGAGCCCGACAGAGCCCGACAGAGCCCGACAGAGCCCGACAGGGCCCAGTAGAGCCCGACAGAGCCCGACAGAGCCCGACAGGGCCCGACAGGGCCCGACAGGGCCCAGTAGAGCCCGACAGAGCCCGACAGGGCCCGACAGGGCCCGACAGGGCCCAGTAGAGCCCGACAGAGCCCGACAGGGCCCGACAGGGCCCGACAGGGCACAGTAGAGCCCGACAGAGCCCGACAGAGCCCAGTAGAGCCCGACAGAGCCCGACAGAGCCCGACAGGGCCCGACAGGGCCCGACAGGGCCCAGTAGAGCCCGACAGAGCCCAGTAGAGCCCAGTAGAGCCCAGTAGAGCCCGACAGGGCCCGACAGGGCCCGACAGGGCCCAGTAGAGCCCGACAGAGCCCGACAGGGCCCGACAGGGCCCGACAGGGCCCGACAGGGCCCGACAGGGCCCGACAGGGCCCGACAGAGCCCGACAGGGCCCGACAGAGCCTGACAGAGCCCGACAGGGCCCAGTAGAGCCCGACAGGGCCCAGTAGAGCCCGACAGGGCCCGACAGAGCCCGACAGAGCCCGACAGGGCCCGACAGGGCCCAGTAGAGCCCGACAGAGCCCGACAGAGCCCGACAGAGCCCGACAGAGCCCGACAGGGCCCAGTAGAGCCCAGTAGAGCCCGACAGAGCCCGACAGAGCCCGACAGAGCCCGACAGAGCCCGACAGAGCCCAGTAGAGCCCGACAGAGCCCGACAGAGCCCAGTAGAGCCCGACAGAGCCCGACAGGGCCCGACAGGGCACAGTAGAGCCCGACAGAGCCCAGTAGAGCCTGACAGAGCCCGACAGGGCCCGACAGGGCCCGACAGGGCCCAGTAGAGCCCGACAGAGCCCGACAGAGCCCGACAGGGCCCAGTAGAGCCCGACAGAGCCCGACAGAGCCCGACAGGGCCCAGTAGAGCCCGACAGAGCCCGACAGAGCCCGACAGAGCCCGACAGAGCCCGACAGAGCCCGACAGGGCCCGACAGGGCCCGACAGGGCCCGACAGGCCCGACAGGGCCCGACAGGACCCAGCAGAGCCCGACAGAGCCCGACAGAGCCCGACAGAGCCCGACAGAGCCCGACAGGGCCCGACAGGGCCCAGTAGAGCCCGACAGAGCCCGACAGAGCCCGACAGGGCCCGACAGGGCCCAGTAGAGCCCGACAGGGCCCGACAGAGCCCGACAGGGCCCGACAGGGCCCAGTAGAGCCCGACAGAGCCCGACAGAGCCCGACAGAGCCCGACAGAGCCCGACAGGGCCCGACAGGGCCCAGTAGAGCCCGACAGAGCCCGACAGAGCCCAGTAGAGCCCGACAGGGCCCGACAGGGCCCGACAGAGCCCGACAGGGCCCGACAGGGCCCGACAGGGCCCAGTAGAGCCCGACAGAGCCCGACAGAGCCCGACAGAGCCCGACAGGGCCCGACAGGGCCCGACAGGGCCCAGTAGAGCCCGACAGAGCCCGACAGAGCCCAGTAGAGCCCAGTAGAGCCCGACAGAGCCCGACAGAGCCCGACAGAGCCCGACAGAGCCCGACAGGGCCCGACAGGGCCCGACAGGGCCCGACAGGACTCGACAGGGCCCAGTAGAGCCCGACAGAGCCCGACAGAGCCCAGTAGAGCCCGACAGATCCCGACAGAGCCCGACAGAGCCCAGTAGAGCCCGACAGGGCCCGACAGGGCCCGACAGGGAACAGTAGAGCCCAGTAGAGCCCGACAGAGCCCGACAGGGCCCGACAGAGCCCGACAGAGCCCGACAGAGCCCGACAGAGCCCGACAGAGCCCGACAGGGAACAGTAGAGCCCAGTAGAGCCCGACAGAGCCCGACAGAGCCCGACAGAGCCCTACAGAGCCCGACAGGGCCCAGTAGAGCCCAGTAGAGCCCGACAGAGCCCAGTAGAGCCCGACAGAGCCCGACAGGGCCCGACAGAGCCCAGTAGAGCCCGACAAAGCCCGACAGAACCCGACAGAGCCCGACAGAGCCCGACAGGGCCCAGTAGAGCCCGACAGAGCCCAGTAGAGCCCAGTAGAGCCCGACAGAGCCCGACAGAACCCGACAGAGCCCGACAGAGCCCGACAGAGACCAGTTGAGCCCGACAGAGCCCGACAGAGCCCGACAGAGCCCGACAGAGCCCAGTAGAGCCCGACAGAGCCCGACAGAGCCCGACAGAGCCCGACAGAGCCCGACAGAGCCCGACAGAGCCCGACAGGGCCCAGTAGAGCCCGACAGAGCCCGACAGAGCCCGACAGAGCCCGACAGAGCCCGACAGGGCCCGACAGGGCCCGACAGGGCCCGACAGGGCCCGACAGAGCCCGACAGAGCCCGACAGAGCCCGACAGAGCCCGACAGGGCCCGACAGGGCCCAGTAGAGCCCGACAGAGCCCGACAGAGCCCGACAGAGCCCGACAGAGCCCGACAGAGCGCGACAGGACCCAGTAGAGCCCGACAGAGCCCGACAGAGCCCGACAGAGCCCGACAGGGCCCGACAGGGCCCGACAGGGCCCAGTAGAGCCCGACAGAGCCCGACAGGGCCCGACAGAGCCCGACAGGGCACAGTAGAGCCCGACAGGGCCCGACAGAGCCCACTAGAGCCCGACAGAGCCCGACAGAGCCCGACAGGGCCCGACAGGGCCCGACAGGGCCCAGTAGAGCCCAGTAGAGCCCGACAGGGCCCGACAGGGCCCAGTAGAGCCCGACAGAGCCCGACAGAGCCCGACAGGGCCCGACAGAGCCCGACAGGGCCCGACAGGGCCCGACAGGGCCCGACAGAGCCCGACAGGGCCCGACAGAGCCCGACAGGGCCCAGTAGAGCCCGACAGGGCCCAGTAGAGCCCGACAGAGCCCGACAGAGCCCGACAGGGCCCGACAGGGCCCGACAGGGCCCGACAGAGCCCGACAGAGCCCGACAGAGTCCGACAGAGTCCGACAGAGCCCGACAGAGCCCGATAGGGCCCAGTAGAGCCCAGTAGAGCCCGACAGAGCCCGACAGAGCCCGACAGAGCCCGACAGGGCCCGACAGGGCCCGACAGGGCCCGACAGGGCCCAGTAGAGCCCGACAGAGCCCGACAGAGCCCGACAGGGCCCAGTAGAGCCCGACAGAGCCCGACAGAGCCCGACAGTGCCCGACAGGGCCCGACAGGGCCCGACAGGGCCCGACAGGGCCCGACAGGGCCCGACAGAGCCCAGTTGAGCCCGACAGAGCCCGACAGGGCCCGACAGGGCCCGACAGAGCCCAGTAGAGCCCGACAGAGCCCGACAGAGCCCGACAGAGCCCGACAGAGCCCGACAGAGCCCAGTTGAGCCCGACAGAGCCCGACAGGGCCCGACAGGGCCCGACAGAGCCCGACAGGGCCCGACAGGGCCCAGTAGAGCCCGACAGAGCCCGACAGAGCCCGACAGAGCCCGACAGGGCCCGACAGGGCCCAGTAGAGCCCGACAGAGCCCGACAGGGCCCGACAGGGCCCAGTAGAGCCCAGTAGAGCCCGACAGAGCCCAGTAGAGCCCGACAGAGCCCGACAGAGCCCGACAGGGCCCGACAGGGCCCGACAGGGCCCGACAGGGCCCGACAGAGCCCGACAGGGCCCGACAGGGCCCGACAGGGCCCAGTAGAGCCCGACAGAGCCCGACAGAGCCCGACAGAGCCCGACAGAGCCCGACAGAGCCCGACAGAGCCCGACAGGGCCCAGTAGAGCCCGACAGAGCCCGACAGGGCCCGACAGGGCCCGACAGGGCCCGACAGGGCCCAGTAGAGCCCTACAGAGCCCGACAGAGCCCAGTAGAGCCCGACAGAGCCCGACAGAGCCCGACAGAGCCCGACAGGGCCCGACAGGGCCCGACAGGGCCCAGTAGCGCCCGACAGAGCCCGACAGAGCCCGACAGAGCCCGACAGAGCCCGACAGGGCCCGACAGAGCCCGACAGAGCCCGACAGAGCCCGACAGGGCCCAGTAGAGCCCGACAGAGCCCGACAGAGCCCGACAGAGCCCGACAGAGCCCGACAGAGCCCGACAGAGCCCGACAGAGCCCAGTAGAGCCCGACAGAGCCCGACAGAGCCCGACAGAGCCCGACAGAGCCCGACAGAGCCCGACAGAGCCCAGTAGAGCCCGACAGAGCCCGACAGGGCCCGACAGGGCCCGACAGGGCCCGACAGAGCCCAGTAGAGCCCGACAGAGCCCGACAGAACCCGACAGAGCCCGACAGAGCCCAGTAGAGCCCGACAGAGCCCGACAGAACCCGACAGAGCCCGACAGGGCCCAGTAGAGCCCGACAGGGCCCAGTAGAGCCCAGTAGAGCCCGACAGAGCCCGACAGAGCCCGACAGAGCCCGACAGAGCCCGACAGAGACCAGTTGAGCCCGACAGAGCCTGACAGAGCCCGACAGAGCCCGACAGAGCCCGACAGAGCACAGTAGAGCCCGACAGAGCCCGACAGAGCCCGACAGAGCCCAGTAGAGCCCGACAGAGCCCGACAGAGCCCAGTAGAGCCCGACAGAGCCCGACAGAGCCCGACAGAGCCCGACAGGGCCCAGTAGAGCCCGACAGGGCCCGACAGAGCCCGACAGGGCCCGACAGGGCCCAACAGGGCCCGACAGGGCCCAACAGAGCCCGACAGGGCCCTACAGAGCCCGACAGAGCCCGACAGAGCCCGACAGGGCCCGACAGGGCCCGACAGGGCCCGACAGGGCCCAGTAGAGCCCGACAGAGCCCGACAGAGCCCGACAGAGCCCGACAGGGCCCAGTAGAGCCCGACAGAGCCCGACAGAGCCCGACAGGGCCCGACAGGGCCCGACAGGGCCCAGTAGAGCCCGACAGAGCCCGACAGGGCCCGACAGGGCCCGACAGGGCCCAGTAGAGCCCGACAGAGCCCGACAGGGCCCGACAGGGCCCGACAGGGCACAGTAGAGCCCGACAGAGCCCGACAGAGCCCAGTAGAGCCCGACAGAGCCCGACAGAGCCCGACAGGGCCCGACAGGGCCCGACAGGGCCCAGTAGAGCCCGACAGAGCCCAGTAGAGCCCAGTAGAGCCCAGTAGAGCCCGACAGGGCCCGACAGGGCCCGACAGGGCCCAGTAGAGCCCGACAGAGCCCGACAGGGCCCGACAGGGCCCGACAGGGCCCGACAGGGCCCGACAGAGCCCGACAGGGCCCGACAGAGCCTGACAGAGCCCGACAGGGCCCAGTAGAGCCCGACAGGGCCCAGTAGAGCCCGACAGGGCCCGACAGAGCCCGACAGAGCCCGACAGGGCCCGACAGGGCCCAGTAGAGCCCGACAGAGCCCGACAGAGCCCGACAGAGCCCGACAGAGCCCGACAGGGCCCAGTAGAGCCCAGTAGAGCCCGACAGAGCCCGACAGAGCCCGACAGAGCCCGACAGAGCCCGACAGAGCCCAGTAGAGCCCGACAGAGCCCGACAGAGCCCAGTAGAGCCCGACAGAGCCCGACAGGGCCCGACAGGGCACAGTAGAGCCCGACAGAGCCCAGTAGAGCCTGACAGAGCCCGACAGGGCCCGACAGGGCCCGACAGGGCCCAGTAGAGCCCGACAGAGCCCGACAGAGCCCGACAGGGCCCAGTAGAGCCCGACAGAGCCCGACAGAGCCCGACAGGGCCCAGTAGAGCCCGACAGAGCCCGACAGAGCCCGACAGAGCCCGACAGAGCCCGACAGAGCCCGACAGGGCCCGACAGGGCCCGACAGGGCCCGACAGGGCCCGACAGGGCCCGACAGGACCCAGCAGAGCCCGACAGAGCCCGACAGAGCCCGACAGAGCCCGACAGAGCCCGACAGGGCCCGACAGGGCCCAGTAGAGCCCGACAGAGCCCGACAGAGCCCGACAGGGCCCGACAGGGCCCAGTAGAGCCCGACAGGGCCCGACAGAGCCCGACAGGGCCCGACAGGGCCCAGTAGAGCCCGACAGAGCCCGACAGAGCCCGACAGAGCCCGACAGAGCCCGACAGAGCCCGACAGGGCCCGACAGGGCCCAGTAGAGCCCGACAGAGCCCGACAGAGCCCAGTAGAGCCCGACAGGGCCCGACAGGGCCCGACAGAGCCCGACAGGGCCCGACAGGGCCCGACAGGGCCCAGTAGAGCCCGACAGAGCCCGACAGAGCCCGACAGAGCCCGACAGGGCCCGACAGGGCCCGACAGGGCCCAGTAGAGCCCGACAGAGCCCGACAGAGCCCAGTAGAGCCCAGTAGAGCCCGACAGAGCCCGACAGAGCCCGACAGAGCCCGACAGAGCCCGACAGGGCCCGACAGGGCCCGACAGGGCCCGACAGGACTCGACAGGGCCCAGTAGAGCCCGACAGAGCCCGACAGAGCCCAGTAGAGCCCGACAGATCCCGACAGAGCCCGACAGAGCCCAGTAGAGCCCGACAGGGCCCGACAGGGCCCGACAGGGAACAGTAGAGCCCAGTAGAGCCCGACAGAGCCCGACAGGGCCCGACAGAGCCCGACAGAGCCCGACAGAGCCCGACAGAGCCCGACAGAGCCCGACAGGGAACAGTAGAGCCCAGTAGAGCCCGACAGAGCCCGACAGAGCCCGACAGAGCCCTACAGAGCCCGACAGGGCCCAGTAGAGCCCAGTAGAGCCCGACAGAGCCCAGTAGAGCCCGACAGAGCCCGACAGGGCCCGACAGAGCCCAGTAGAGCCCGACAAAGCCCGACAGAACCCGACAGAGCCCGACAGAGCCCGACAGGGCCCAGTAGAGCCCGACAGAGCCCAGTAGAGCCCAGTAGAGCCCGACAGAGCCCGACAGAACCCGACAGAGCCCGACAGAGCCCGACAGAGACCAGTTGAGCCCGACAGAGCCCGACAGAGCCCGACAGAGCCCGACAGAGCCCAGTAGAGCCCGACAGAGCCCGACAGAGCCCGACAGAGCCCGACAGAGCCCGACAGAGCCCGACAGAGCCCGACAGGGCCCAGTAGAGCCCGACAGAGCCCGACAGAGCCCGACAGAGCCCGACAGAGCCCGACAGGGCCCGACAGGGCCCGACAGGGCCCGACAGGGCCCGACAGAGCCCGACAGAGCCCGACAGAGCCCGACAGAGCCCGACAGAGCCCGACAGGGCCCGACAGGGCCCAGTAGAGCCCGACAGAGCCCGACAGAGCCCGACAGAGCCCGACAGAGCCCGACAGAGCGCGACAGGACCCAGTAGAGCCCGACAGAGCCCGACAGAGCCCGACAGAGCCCGACAGGGCCCGACAGGGCCCGACAGGGCCCAGTAGAGCCCGACAGAGCCCGACAGGGCCCGACAGAGCCCGACAGGGCACAGTAGAGCCCGACAGGGCCCGACAGAGCCCACTAGAGCCCGACAGAGCCCGACAGAGCCCGACAGGGCCCGACAGGGCCCGACAGGGCCCAGTAGAGCCCAGTAGAGCCCGACAGGGCCCGACAGGGCCCAGTAGAGCCCGACAGAGCCCGACAGAGCCCGACAGGGCCCGACAGAGCCCGACAGGGCCCGACAGGGCCCGACAGGGCCCGACAGAGCCCGACAGGGCCCGACAGAGCCCGACAGGGCCCAGTAGAGCCCGACAGGGCCCAGTAGAGCCCGACAGAGCCCGACAGAGCCCGACAGGGCCCGACAGGGCCCGACAGGGCCCGACAGAGCCCGACAGAGCCCGACAGAGTCCGACAGAGTCCGACAGAGCCCGACAGAGCCCGATAGGGCCCAGTAGAGCCCAGTAGAGCCCGACAGAGCCCGACAGAGCCCGACAGAGCCCGACAGGGCCCGACAGGGCCCGACAGGGCCCGACAGGGCCCAGTAGAGCCCGACAGAGCCCGACAGAGCCCGACAGGGCCCGACAGGGCCCGACAGGGCCCAGTAGAGCCCGACAGAGCCTGACAGAGCCCGACAGAGCCCAGTAGAGCCCGACAGGGCCCGACAGGGCCCGACAGGGCCCGACAGGGCCCGACAGGGCCCGACAGAGCCCGACAGAGCCCGACAGAGCCCGACAGGGCCCGACAGGGCCCGACAGGGCCCGACAGGGCCCAGTAGAACGCGACAGAGCCCGACAGAGCCCGACAGGGCCCGACAGGGCCCGACAGGGCCCAGTAGAGCTAGACAGAGGCCGACAGAGCCCGACTGGGCCCGACTGGGCCTGACAGGGCCCAGTACAGACCGACAGAGCCCGACAGAGCCCGACAGAGCCCGACAGAGCCCGACAGGGCCCAGTAGAGCCCGACAGAGCCCGACAGAGCCCGACAGAGCCCGACAGAGCCCGACAGAGCCCGACAGAGCCCGACAGGGCCCGACAGGGCCCGACAAGGCCCGACAAGGCCCGACAGGGCCCGACAGAGACCAGTTGAGCCCGACAAAGACCGACAGAGCCCGACAGAGACCGACAGGGCCCGACAGGGCCCAGTAGAGCCCGACAGAGCCCGACAGAGCCCAGTAGAGCCCAGTAGAGCCCGACAGAGCCCGACAGAGCCCAGTAGAGCCTGACAGAGCCCGACAGAACCCGACAGAGCCCGACAGAGACCGACAGGGCCCGACAGGGCCCGACAGGGCCCAGTAGGGCCCGACAGGGCCCGACAGGGCCCAGTAGAGCCCGACAGAGCCCGACAGAGCCCGACAGAGCCCAGTAGAGCCCGACAGAGCCCGACAGGGCCCGACAGAGCCCGACAGGGCACAGTAGAGCCCGACAGAGCCCGACAGAGCCCGACAGGGCCCAGTAGAGCCCGACAGAGCCCGACAGAGCCCAGTAGAGCCCAGTAGAGCCCGACAGAGCCCGACAGAGCCCGACAGGGCCCGACAGGGCCCGACAGGGCCCGACAGGGCCCAGTAGAGCCCGACAGAGCCTGACAGAGCCCGACAGAGCCCGACAGGGCCCGACAGGGCCCGACAGGGCCCAGTAGAGCCCGACAGGGCCCGACAGGGCCCGACAGGGCCCGACAGGGCCCAGTAGAGCCCGACAGGGCCCGACAGGGCCCGACAGGGCCCAGTAGAGCCCGACAGAGCCCGACAGAGCCTGACAGAGCCCGACAGGGACCGACAGGGCCCGACAGAGCCCGACAGAACCCGACAGAGCCCGACAGAGCCCGACAGGGCCCGACATTGCCCGACAGGGCCCGACAGGGCCCGACAGGGCCCGACAGGGCCCTACAGAGCCCGACAGGGCCCGACAGGGCCCGACAGGGCCCCACAGAGCCCGACAGAGCCCGACAGAGCCCGACAGAGCCCGACAGAGCCCGACAGGGCGCAACAGAGCCCGACAGGGCCCAGTAGAGCCCGACAGAGCCCGACAGAGCCCGACAGAGCCCGACAGAGCCCGACAGGGCCCGACAGGGCCCGACAGGGCCCAGTAGAGCCCGACAGAGCCCGACAGAGCCCAGTAGAGCCCAGTAGAGCCCGACAGAGCCCGACAGAGCCTGACAGAGCCCGACAGAGCCCGACAGGGCCCGACAGGGCTCGACAGGGCCCAGTAGAGCCCGACAGAGCCCGACAGAGCCCGACAGAGCCCAGTAGAGCCCGACAGATCCCGACAGAGCCCGACAGAGCCCAGTAGAGCCCGATAGAGCCCGACAGGGCCCGACAGGGCCCGACAGGGCCCGACAGGGAACAGTAGAGCCCAGTAGAGCCCAGTAGAGCCCGACAGGGCCCGACAGGGCCCGACAGAGCCCGACAGAGCCCGACAGGGCCCAGTAGAGCCCGACAGAGCCCGACAGAGCCCGACAGAGCCCGACAGAGCCCGACAGAGCCCGACAGAGCCCAGTAGAGCCCAGTAGAGCCCGACAGGGCACGACAGGGCCCAGTAGAGCCCGACAGAGCCCGACAGAGCCCGACAGGGCCCGACAGGGCCCAGTAGAGCCCGACAGAGCCCGACAGAGCCCGACAGAGCCCGACAGAGCCCGACAGAGCCCAGTAGAGCCCGACAGAGCCCGACAGAGCCCGACAGAGCCCGACAGAGCCCGACAGAGCCCGACAGAGCCCAGTAGAGCCCGACGGAGCCCGACAGGGCCCGACAGGGCCCAGTAGAGCCCGACAGAGGCCGACAGAGGCCGACAGAGCCCGACAGAGCCCGACAGGGCCCGACAGGGCCCGACAGGGCCCAGTAGAGCCCGACGGAGCCCGACGGAGCCCGACGGAGCCCGACGGAGCCCGACGGAGCCCGACAGAGCCCGACAGAGCCCGACAGAGACCAGTTGAGCCCGACAGAGCCCGACAGAGCCCGACAGGGCCCAGTAGAGCCCGACAGAGCCCGACAGAGCCCGACAGGGCCCAGTAGAGCCCGACAGAGCCCGACAGAGCCCAGTAGAGCCCAGTAGAGCCCGACAGAGCCCGACAGAGCCCGACAGAGCCCGACAGGGCCCGACAGGGCCCGACAGGGCCCGACAGGTCCCAGTAGAGCCCGACAGAGCCTGACAGAGCCCGACAGAGCCCGACAGGGCCCGACAGGGCCCGACAGGGCCCAGTAGAGCCCGACAGGGCCCGACAGGGCCCGACAGGGCCCGACAGGGCCCGACAGAGCCCGACAGGGCCCGACAGGGCCCAGTAGAGCCCGACAGGGCCCGACAGGGCCCGACAGGGCCCAGTAGAGCCCGACAGAGCCCGACAGAGCCTGACAGAGCCCGACAGGGACCGACAGGGCCCGACAGAGCCCGACAGAGCCCGACAGAGCCCGACAGAGCCCGACATTGCCCGACAGGGCCCGACAGGGCCCGACAGGGCCCGACAGGGCCCTACAGGGCCCGACAGGGCCCGACAGGGCCCTACAGAGCCCGACAGGGCCCGACAGGGCCCGACAGGGCCCGACAGGGCCCGACAGGGCCCGACAGGGCCCGACAGAGCCCGACAGGGCCCGACAGAGCCCGACAGGGCCCGACAGGGCCCGACAGGGCCCGACAGGGCCCGACAGGGAACAGTAGAGCCCAGTAGAGCCCGACAGAGCCCGACAGAGCCCGACAGAGCCCGACAGAGCCCGACAGAGCCCGACAGAGCCCGACAGGGCCCAGTAGAGCCCGACAGAGCCCGACAGAGCCCGACAGAGCCCGACAGAGCCCGACAGAGCCCGACAGGGCCCGACAGGGAATAGTAGAGCCCGACAGAGCCCGACAGAGCCCGACAGGGCCCGACAAGCCCCGACAGGGCCCGACAGGGCCCAGTAGAGCCCAGTAGAGCCCGACAGGGCCCGACAGCGCCCAGTAGAGCCCGACAGAGCCCGACAGAGCCCGACAGAGGCCGACAGGGCCTGACAGGGCCCAGTAGAGCCCGACAGAGCCCGACAGGGCCCGACAGGGCCCGACAGGGCCCAGTAGAGCCCGACAGAGCCCGACAGGGCCCGACAGGGCCCGACAGAGCCCGACAGAGCCCGACAGAGCCCGACAGAGCCCGACAGAGCCCGACAGGGCCCAGTAGAGCTAGACAGAGGCCGACAGAGCCCGACTGGGCCCGACTGGGCCTGACAGGGCCCAGTACAGACCGACAGAGCCCGACAGAGCCCGACAGAGCCCGACAGAGCCCGACAGGGCCCAGTAGAGCCCGACAGAGCCCGACAGAGCCCGACAGAGCCCGACAGAGCCCGACAGAGCCCGACAGAGCCCGACAGAGCCCGACAGAGCCCGACAGGGCCCGACAGGGCCCGACAAGGCCCGACAAGGCCCGACAGGGCCCGACAGAGACCAGTTGAGCCCGACAGAGACCGACAGAGCCCGACAGAGACCGACAGAGCCCGACAGAGACCGACAGGGCCCGACAGGGCCCAGTAGAGCCCGACAGAGCCCGACAGAGCCCAGTAGAGCCCAGTAGAGCCCGACAGAGCCCGACAGAGCCCGACAGAGCCCGACAGAGCCCGACAGAGCCCGACAGAGCCCGACAGAGCCCGACAGGGCCCAGTAGAGCCCGACAGGGCCCGACAGAGCCCGACAGGGCCCGACAGGGCCCAGTAGAGCCCGACAGAGCCCGACAGAGCCCGACAGAGCCCGACAGAGCCCGACAGAGCCCAGTAGAGCCCGACAGAGCCCGACAGGGCCCGACAGGGCCCGACAGGGCCCAGTAGAGCCCGACAGAGCCCGACAGGGCCCGACAGGGCCCAGTAGAGCCCGACAGAGCCCGACAGGGTACAGTAGAGCCCGACAGAGCCCGACAGAGCCCAGTAGAGCCCAGTAGAGACCGACAGAGCCCGACAGAGCCCGACAGAGCCCGACAGGGCCCAGTAGAGCCCAGTAGAGCCCAGTAGAGCCCGACAGGGCCCGACAGGGCCCAGTAGAGCCCGACAGAGCCCGACAGAGCCCGACAGGGCCCAGTAAAGCCCGACAGAGCCCGACAGAGCCCGACAGGGCCCAGTAGAGCCCGACAGAGCCCGACAGAGCCCGACAGAGCCCGACAGGGCCCGACAGGGCCCAGTAGAGCCCGACAGAGCCCGACAGAGCCCGACAGAGCCCGACAGAGCCCGACAGAGCCCGACAGGGCCCAGTAGAGCCCGACAGAGCCCGACAGAGCCCGACAGAGCCCGACAGAGCCCGACAGAGCCCGACAGAGCCCGACAGGGCCCGACAGGGCCCAGTAGAGCCCGACAGAGCCTGACAGAGCCCGACAGAGCCCGACAGGGCCCGACAGAGCCCGACAGAGCCCGACAGGGCCCGACAGGGCCCGACAGGGCCCGACAGGGCCCGACAGAGCCCGACAGAGCCCGACAGAGCCCGACAGCGCCCGACAGGGCCCAGTAGAGCCCGACAGGGCCCGACAGGGCCCGACAGGGCCCAGTAGAGCCCGACAGAGCCCGACAGAGCCCGACAGAGCCCGACAGAGCCCGACAGGGCCCGACAGGGCCCGACAGGGCCCAATAGAGCCCGACAGGGCCCGACAGGGCCCTACAGAGCCCGACAGAGCCCGACAGGGCCCTACAGAGCCCGACAGGGCCCGACAGGGCCCAGTAGAGCCCGACAGAGCCCGACAGAGCCCGACAGAGCCCGACAGAGCCCGACAGAGCCCGACAGGGCCCAGTAGAGCCCGACAGAGCCCGACAGAGCCCGACAGAGCCCGACAGAGCCCGACAGAGCCCGACAGGGCCCGACAGGGCCCGACAGGGCCCAGTAGAGCCCGACAGAGCCTGACAGAGCCCGACAGAGCCCGACAGGGCCCGACAGAGCCCGACAGAGCCCGACAGGGCCCGACAGGGCCCGACAGGGCCCGACAGGGCCCGACAGGGCCCGACAGAGCCCGACAGAGCCCGACAGAGCCCGACAGCGCCCGACAGGGCCCAGTAGAGCCCGACAGGGCCCGACAGGGCCCGACAGGGCCCAGTAGAGCCCGACAGAGCCCGACAGAGCCCGACAGAGCCCGACAGAGCCCGACAGGGCCCGACAGGGCCCGACAGGGCCCAATAGAGCCCGACAGGGCCCGACAGGGCCCTACAGAGCCCGACAGAGCCCGACAGGGCCCTACAGAGCCCGACAGGGCCCGACAGGGCCCAGTAGAGCCCGACAGAGCCCGACAGAGCCCGACAGAGCCCGACAGGGCCCGACAGGGCCCGACAGGGCCCAGTAGAGCCCGACAGAGCCCGACAGAGCCCAGTAGAGCCCAGTAGAGCCCGACAGAGCCCGACAGAGCCCGACAGAGCCCGACAGAGCCCGACAGGGCCCGACAGGGCCCGACAGAGCCCAGTAGAGCCCGACAGAGCCCGACAGAGCCCAGTAGAGCCCGACAGAGCCCGACAGAGCCCAGTAGAGCCCAGTAGAGACCGACAGAGCCCGACAGAGCCCGACAGAGCCCGACAGAGCCCGACAGGGCCCAGTAGAGCCCAGTAGAGCCCAGTAGAGCCCGACAGGGCCCGACAGGGCCCAGTAGAGCCCGACAGAGCCCGACAGAGCCCGACAGGGCCCAGTAAAGCCCGACAGAGCCCGACAGAGCCCGACAGGGCCCAGTAGAGCCCGACAGAGCCCGACAGAGCCCGACAGAGCCCGACAGGGCCCGACAGGGCCCGACAGGGCCCAGTAGAGCCCGACAGAGCCCGACAGAGCCCGACAGAGCCCGACAGAGCCCGACAGGGCCCAGTAGAGCCCGACAGAGCCCGACAGAGCCCGACAGAGCCCGACAGAGCCCGACAGAGCCCGACAGGGCCCGACAGGGCCCGCCAGGGCCCAGTAGAGCCCGACAGAGCCTGACAGAGCCCGACAGAGCCCGACAGGGCCCGACAGAGCCCGACAGAGCCCGACAGGGCCCGACAGGGCCCGACAGGGCCCGACAGGGCCCGACAGGGCCCGACAGAGCCCGACAGAGCCCGACAGAGCCCGACAGCGCCCGACAGGGCCCAGTAGAGCCCGACAGGGCCCGACAGGGCCCGACAGGGCCCAGTAGAGCCCGACAGAGCCCGACAGAGCCCGACAGAGCCCGACAGAGCCCGACAGGGCCCGACAGGGCCCGACAGGGCCCAATAGAGCCCGACAGGGCCCGACAGGGCCCTACAGAGCCCGACAGGGCCCTACAGAGCCCGACAGGGCCCGACAGGGCCCAGTAGAGCCCGACAGAGCCCGACAGAGCCCGACAGAGCCCGACAGGGCCCGACAGGGCCCGACAGGGCCCAGTAGAGCCCGACAGAGCCCGACAGAGCCCAGTAGAGCCCAGTAGAGCCCGACAGAGCCCGACAGAGCCCGACAGAGCCCGACAGAGCCCGACAGGGCCCGACAGGGCCCGACAGAGCCCAGTAGAGCCCGACAGAGCCCGACAGAGCCCAGTAGAGCCCAGTAGAGCCCAACAGATCCCGACAGAGCCCGACAGAGCCCGACAGAGCCCGATAGAGCCCGACAGGGAACAGTAGAGCCCAGGAGAGCCCGACAGGGCCCGACAGGGCCCGACAGAGCCCGACAGAGCCCGACAGAGCCCGACAGGGAACAGTAGAGCCCAGTAGAGCCCGACAGAGCCCGACAGAGCCCGACAGAGCCCGACAGAGCCCGACAGAGCCCGACAGAGCCCGACAGAGCCCGACAGGGCCCGACAGGGCCCGACAGGGCCCAGTAGAGCCCGACAGAGCCCGACAGAGCCCGACAGAGCCCGACAGAGCCCGACAGGGAACAGTAGAGCCCGACAGAGCCCGACAGAGCCCGACAGGGCCCGACAGGGCCCAGTAGAGCCCAGTAGAGCCCGACAGGGCCCGACAGGGCCCAGTAGAGCCCGACAGAGCCTGACAGAGCCCGACAGAGCCTGACAGAGCCCGACAGAGGCCGACAGGGCCCGACAGGGCCCAGTAGAGCCCGACAGAGCCCGACAGGGCCCGACAGGGCACGACAGGGCCCGACAGAGCCCAGTAGAGCCCGACAGAGCCCGACAGAGCCCGACAGAGCCCGACAGAGCCCAGTAGAGCCCGACAGGGCCCGACAGAGCCCGACAGGGCCCGACAGGGCCCAGTAGAGCCCGACAGAGGCCGACAGAGCCCGACCGGGCCCGACAGGGCCTGACAGGGCCCAGTAGAGCTCAACAGAGCCCGACAGAGCCCGACAGAGCCCGACAGAGCCCGACAGAGCCCGACAGAGCCCGACAGAGGCCGACAGGGCCCGACAGGGCCCGACAGAGACCAGTTGAGCCCGACAGAGACCGACAGAGCCCGACAGAGCCCGACAGGGCCCGACAGGGCCCGACAGGGCCCGACAGAGCCCAGTAGAGCCCAGTAGAGCCCAGTAGAGCCCGACAGAGCCCGACAGAGCCCGACAGAGCCCGACAGAGCCCGACAGAGCCCGACAGAGCCCGACAGGGCCCGACAGGGCCCGACAGGGCCCGACAGAGCCCGACAGAGACCGACAGAGCCCGACAGAGCCCGACAGGGCCCAGTAGAGCCCGACAGAGCCCGACAGAGCCCAGTAGAGCCCAGTAGAGCCCGACAGAGCCCGACAGGGCCCGACAGGGCCCGACAGGGCCCGACAGGGCCCGACAGAGCCCGACAGAGCCCGACAGAGGCCGACAGGGCCCGACAGGGCCCAGTAGAGCCCGACAGAGCCCGACAGAGCCCGACAGAGCCCGACAGGGCCCGACAGGGCCCGACAGGGCCCGACAGAGCCCGACAGGGCCCGACAGGGCCCGACAGGGCCCGACAGAGCCCGACAGGGCCCAGTAGAGCCCGACAGAGCCCGACAGAGCCCAGTAGAGCCCAGTAGAGCCCAACAGATCCCGACAGAGCCCGACAGAGCCCGACAGAGCCCGATAGAGCCCGACAGGGAACAGTAGAGCCCAGGAGAGCCCGACAGGGCCCGACAGGGCCCGACAGAGCCCGACAGAGCCCGACAGAGCCCGACAGAGCCCGACAGAGCCCGACAGGGAACAGTAGAGCCCAGTAGAGCCCAGTAGAGCCCAACAGATCCCGACAGAGCCCGACAGAGCCCGACAGAGCCCGACAGGGAACAGTGGAGCCCAGGAGAGCCCGACAGGGCCCGACAGGGCCCGACAGAGCCCGACAGAGCCCGACAGAGCCCGACAGAGCCCGACAGGGAACAGTAGAGCCCAGTAGAGCCCGACAGAGCCCGACAGAGCCCGACAGAGCCCGACAGAGCCCGACAGAGCCCGACAGGGCCCGACAGGGCCCGACAGGGCCCAGTAGAGCCCGACAGAGCCCGACAGAGCCCGACAGAGCCCGACAGGGAACAGTAGAGCCCGACAGAGCCCGACAGAGCCCGACAGGGCCCGACAGGGCCCAGTAGAGCCCAGTAGAGCCCGACAGGGCCCGACAGGGCCCAGTAGAGCCCAGTAGAGCCCGACAGGGCCCGACAGCGCCCAGTAGAGCCCGACAGAGCCTGACAGAGCCCGACAGAGCCTGACAGAGCCCGACAGAGGCCGACAGGGCCCGACAGGGCCCAGTAGAGCCCGACAGAGCCCGACAGGGCCCGACAGGGCCCGACAGGGCCCGACAGGGCCCGACAGAGCCCGACAGAGCCCGACAGAGCCCGACAGAGCCCGACAGAGCCCGACAGAGCCCGACAGAGCCCGACAGAGCCCAGTAGAGCCCGACAGGGCCCGACAGGGCCCAGTAGAGCCCGACAGAGGCCGACAGAGCCCGACCGGGCCCGACAGGGCCCAGTAGAGCCCGACAGAGGCCGACAGAGCCCGACCGGGCCCGACAGGGCCCAGTAGAGCCCGACAGAGGCCGACAGAGCCCGACCGGGCCCGACAGGGCCCAGTAGAGCCCGACAGAGCCCAGTAGAGCCCGACAGGGCCCGACAGGGCCCAGTAGAGCCCGACAGAGGCCGACAGAGCCCGACCGGGCCCGACAGGGCCTGACAGGGCCCAGTAGAGCTCAACAGAGCCCGACAGAGCCCGACAGAGCCCGACAGAGCCCGACAGGGCCCGACAGGGCCCGACAGGGCCCGACAGGGCCCGACAGAGACCAGTTGAGCCCGACAGAGACGGACAGAGCCCGACAGAGCCCGACAGAGCCCGACAGGGCCCGACAGGGCCCGACAGGGCCCGACAGAGCCCGACAGAGCCCGACAGAGCCCAGTAGAGCCCAGTAGAGCCCGACAGAGCCCGACAGAGCCCGACAGAGCCCGACAGAGCCCGACAGAGCCCGACAGAGCCCGACAGAGCCCGACAGAGCCCGACAGGGCCCGACAGAGCCCGACAGAGACCAGTTGAGCCCGACAGAGACCGACAGAGCCCGACAGAGCCCGACAGGGCCCAGTAGAGCCCGACAGAGCCCGACAGAGCCCAGTAGAGCCCAGTAGAGCCCGACAGAGCCCGACAGGGCCCGACAGGGCCCGACAGGGCCCGACAGAGCCCGACAGAGCCCGACAGAGCCCGACAGAGGCCGACAGGGCCCGACAGGGCCCAGTAGAGCCCGACAGAGCCCGACAGAGCCCGACAGAGCCCGACAGGGCCCGACAGGGCCCGACAGGGCCCGACAGAGCCCGACAGGGCCCGACAGGGCCCTACAGGGCCCAGTAGAGCCCGACAGGGCCCGACAGAGCCCGACAGAGCCCGACAGGGCCCAGTAGAGCCCGACAGAGCCCGACAGGGCCCGACAGAGCCCGACAGAGCCCGACAGAGCCCGACAGGGCCCAGTAGAGCCCGACAGAGCCCGACAGAGCCCGACAGGGCCCGACAGGGCCCGACAGAGCCCGACAGAGCCCGACAGAGCCCGACAGAGCCCGACAGGACCCAGCAGAGCCCGACAGAGCCCGACAGAGCCCGACAGGGCCCGACAGGGCCCAGTAGAGCCCGACAGAGCCCGACAGAGCCCGACAGAGCCCGACAGAGCCCGACAGAGCCCGACAGAGCCCGACAGAGCCCGACAGAGCCCGACAGAGCCCGACAGGGCCCAGTAGAGCCCGACAGAGCCCGACAGAGCCCAGTAGAGCCCAGTAGAGCCCGACAGAGCCCGACAGAGCCCGACAGAGCCCGACAGAGCCCGACAGAGCCCGACAGAGCCCGACAGAGCCCGACAGGGCCCAGTAGAGCCCGACAGAGCCCGACAGAGCCCAGTAGAGCCCAGTAGAGCCCGACAGATCCCGACAGAGCCCGACAGAGCCCGACAGAGCCCGATAGAGCCCGATAGAGCCCGACAGGGCCCGACAGGGCCCGACAGGGAACAGTAGAGCCCAGTAGAGCCCAGTAGAGCCCGACAGAGCCCGACAGAGCCCGACAGAGCCCGACAGAGCCCGACAGAGCCTGACAGAGCCCGACAGGGAACAGTAGAGCCCAGTAGAGCCCGACAGAGCCCGACAGAGCCCGACAGAGCCCGACAGAGCCCGACAGGGCCCGACAGGGCCCGACAGGGAACAGCAGAGCCCGACAGAGCCCGACAGGGCCCGACAGCGCCCAGTAGAGCCCGACAGAGCACGACAGAGCCCGACAGAGCCCGACAGAGCCCGACAGGGCCCAGTAGAGCCCAGTAGAGCCCGACAGGGCCCGAGAGCGCCCAGTAGAGCCCGACAGGGCCCGACAGAGCCCGACAGAGGCCGACAGGGCCCGACAGGGCCCAGTAGAGCCCGACAGAGCCCGACAGGGCCCGACAGGGCCCAGTAGAGCCCGACAGGGCCCAGTAGAGCCCGACAGAGCCCGACAGAGCCCGACAGAGCCCGACAGAGCCCAGTAGAGCCCGACAGGGCCCGACAGGGCCCGACAGAGCCCAGTAGAGCCCGACAGGGCCCGACAGGGCCCGACAGGGCCCGACAGAGCCCGACAGGGCCCAGTAGAGCCCGACAGAGCCCGACAGAGCCCGACAGGGCCCAGTAGAGCCCGACAGAGCCCGACAGAGCCCGACAGGGCCCGACAGAGCCCGACAGAGCCCGACAGGGCCCGACAGGGCCCGACAGAGCCCGACAGAGCCCGACAGGGCCCGACAGGGCCCAGTAGAGCCCGACAGAGCCCGACAGAGCCCAGTAGAGCCCAGTAGAGCCCGACAGATCCCGACAGAGCCCGACAGAGCCCGACAGAGCCCGACAGAGCCCGACAGAGCCCGACAGGGCCCGACAGGGCCCAGTAGAGCCCGACAGAGCCCGACAGAGCCCGACAGAGCCCGACAGGGCCCGACAGGGCCCGACAGGGCGCAGTAGAGCCCGACAGAGCCCGACAGAGCCCGACAGGGCCCGACAGGGCCCGACAGGGCCCGACAGGGCCCGACAGGGCCCGACAGGGCCCGACAGAGCCCGACAGGGCCCGACAGGGAACAGTAGAGCCCGACAGAGCCCGACAGAGCCTGACAGAGCCCGACAGGGCCCGACAGGGCCCGACAGGGCCCAGTAGAGCCCAGTAGAGCCCGACAGGGCCCGACAGCGCCCAGTAGAGCCCGACAGAGCCTGACAGAGCCCGACAGAGGCCGACAGGGCCCGACAGGGCCCAGTAGAGCCCGACAGAGCCCGACAGGGCCCGACAGGGCCCGACAGGGCCCAGTAGAGCCCGACAGAGCCCGACAGAGCCCGACAGAGCCCGACAGAGCCCGACAGGGCCCGACAGGGCCCAGTAGAGCCCGACAGAGCCCGACAGAGCCCGACAGAGCCCGACAGAGCCCGACAGAGCCCGACAAGGCCCGACAAGGCCCGACAAGGCCCGACAGGGCCCGACAGGGCCCGACAGGGCCCGACAGGGCCCAGTAGAGCCCGACAGAGCCCGACAGAGCCCAGTAGAGCCCGACAGAGCCCGACAGAGCCCGACAGAGCCCGACAGAGCCCGACAGAGCCCGACAGGGCCCGACAGGGCCCGACAGGGCCCAGTAGAGCCCGACAGAGCCCGACAGGGCCCGACAGGGCCCGACAGGGCCCGGCAGGGCCCGACAGAGCCCGACAGAGCCCGACAGAGCCCGACAGGGCCCGACAGGGCCCGACAGGGCCCAGTAGAGCCCGACAGAGCCCGACAGAGCCCGACAGAGCCCGACAGAGCCCAGTAGAGCCCAGTAGAGCCCGACAGAGCCCGACAGAGCCCGACAGAGCCCAGTAGAGCCCGACAGAGCCCGACAGGGCCCGACAGAGCCCGACAGGGCCCGACAGGGCCCGACAGGGCCCAGTAGAGCCCGACAGGGCCCAGTAGAGCCCGACAGAGCCCGACAGAGCCCGACAGAGCCCGACAGAGCCCGACAGAGCCCAGTAGAGCCCGACAGGGCCCGACAGGGCCCGACAGAGCCCAGTAGAGCCCGACAGGGCCCGACAGGGCCCGACAGGGCCCGACAGGGCCCGACAGGGCCCAGTAGAGCCCGACAGAGCCCGACAGAGCCCGACAGGGCCCAGTAGAGCCCGACAGAGCCCGACAGAGCCCAGTAGAGCCCAGTAGAGCCCGACAGAGCCCGACAGAGCCCGACAGAGCCCGACAGAGCCCGACAGAGCCCGACAGAGCCCAGTAGAGCCCAGTAGAGCCCGACAGAGCCCGACAGAGCCCGACAGAGCCCAGTAGAGCCCGATAGAGCCCGATAGAGCCCGACCGGGCCCGACAGGGCCCAGTACAGACCGACAGAGCCCGACAGAGCCCGACAGAGCCCGACAGGGCCCGACAGGGCCCGACAGAGACCAGTTGAGCCCGACAGAGACCGACAGAGCCCGACAGAGCCCGACAGGGCCCAGTAGAGCCCGACAGAGCCCGACAGAGCCCGACAGAGCCCGACAGAGCCCGACAGAGCCCGACAGAGCCCGACAGAGCCCGACAGGGCCCGACAGGGCCCAGTAGAGCCCGACAGAGCCCGACAGAGCCCGACAGGGCCCGACAGGGCCCGACAGGGCCCGACAGAGGCCGACAGGGCCCGACAGAGGCCGACAGAGCCCGACAGAGGCCGACAGGGCCCGACAGAGGCCGACAGGGCCCGACAGGGCCCGACAGGGCCCAGTAGAGCCCGACAGAGCCCGACAGAGCCCAGTAGAGCCCAGTAGAGCCCGACAGATCCCGACAGAGCCCGACAGAGCCCAGTAGAGCCCGACAGAGCCCGACAGAGCCCGACAGAGCCCGACAGAGCCCAGTAGAGCCCGACAGAGCCCGACAGAGCCCGACAGGGCCCGACAGGGCCCGACAGGGCCCGACAGGGCCCAGTAGAGCCCGACAGAGCCCGACAGAGCCCGACAGAGCCCGACATGGCCCGACAGGGCCCGACAGGGCCCGACAGAGGCCGACAGAGCCCGACAGAGCCCGACAGGGCCCGACAGGGCCCGACAGAGGCCGACAGGGCCCGACAGGGCCCAGTAGAGCCCGACAGAGCCCGACAGAGCCCAGTAGAGCCCAGTAGAGCCCGACAGATCCCGACAGAGCCCGACAGAGCCCAGTAGAGCCCGACAGAGCCCGACAGAGCCCGACAGAGCCCGACAGAGCCCGACAGAGCCCGACAGAGCCCAGTAGAGCCTGACAGAGCCCGACAGAGCCCGACAGGGCCCGACAGGGCCCGACAGGGCCCAGTAGGGCCCGGCAGGGCCCGACAGAGCCCGACAGAGCCCAGTAGGGCCCGACAGGGCCCGACAGGGCCCGACAGGGCCCAGTAGAGCCCGACAGAGCCCGACAGAGCCCGACAGAGCCCGACAGAGCCCGACAGAGCCCGACAGGGCCCGACAGGGCCCGACAGAGCCCGACAGAGCCCGACAGGGCCCGACAGGGCCCAGTAGAGCCCGACAGAGCCCGACAGAGCCCAGTAGAGCCCAGTAGAGCCCGACAGATCCCGACAGAGCCCGACAGAGCCCGACAGAGCCCGACAGAGCCCGACAGAGCCCGACAGGGCCCGACAGGGCCCAGTAGAGCCCGACAGAGCCCGACAGAGCCCGACAGAGCCCGACAGAGCCCGACAGGGCCCGACAGGGCCCGACAGGGCGCAGTAGAGCCCGACAGAGCCCCACAGAGCCCGACAGGGCCCGACAGGGCCCGACAGGGCCCGACAGGGCCCGACAGGGCCCGACAGGGCCCGACAGGGCCCGACAGGGCCCGACAGAGCCCGACAGAGCCCGACAGGGAACAGTAGAGCCCGACAGAGCCCGACAGAGCCTGACAGAGCCCGACAGGGCCCGACAGGGCCCGACAGGGCCCAGTAGAGCCCAGTAGAGCCCGACAGGGCCCGACAGCGCCCAGTAGAGCCCGACAGAGCCTGACAGAGCCCGACAGAGGCCGACAGGGCCCGACAGGGCCCAGTAGAGCCCGACAGAGCCCGACAGGGCCCGACAGGGCCCGACAGGGCCCAGTAGAGCCCGACAGAGCCCGACAGAGCCCGACAGAGCCCGACAGAGCCCGACAGGGCCCGACAGGGCCCAGTAGAGCCCGACAGAGCCCGACAGAGCCCGACAGAGCCCGACAGAGCCCGACAGAGCCCGACAAGGCCCGACAAGGCCCGACAAGGCCCGACAGGGCCCGACAGGGCCCGACAGGGCCCGACAGGGCCCAGTAGAGCCCGACAGAGCCCGACAGAGCCCAGTAGAGCCCGACAGAGCCCGACAGAGCCCGACAGAGCCCGACAGAGCCCGACAGAGCCCGACAGGGCCCGACAGGGCCCGACAGGGCCCAGTAGAGCCCGACAGAGCCCGACAGGGCCCGACAGGGCCCGACAGGGCCCGGCAGGGCCCGACAGAGCCCGACAGAGCCCGACAGAGCCCGACAGGGCCCGACAGGGCCCGACAGGGCCCAGTAGAGCCCGACAGAGCCCGACAGAGCCCGACAGAGCCCGACAGAGCCCAGTAGAGCCCAGTAGAGCCCGACAGAGCCCGACAGAGCCCGACAGAGCCCAGTAGAGCCCGACAGAGCCCGACAGGGCCCGACAGAGCCCGACAGGGCCCGACAGGGCCCGACAGGGCCCAGTAGAGCCCGACAGGGCCCAGTAGAGCCCGACAGAGCCCGACAGAGCCCGACAGAGCCCGACAGAGCCCGACAGAGCCCAGTAGAGCCCGACAGGGCCCGACAGGGCCCGACAGAGCCCAGTAGAGCCCGACAGGGCCCGACAGGGCCCGACAGGGCCCGACAGGGCCCGACAGGGCCCAGTAGAGCCCGACAGAGCCCGACAGAGCCCGACAGGGCCCAGTAGAGCCCGACAGAGCCCGACAGAGCCCAGTAGAGCCCAGTAGAGCCCGACAGAGCCCGACAGAGCCCGACAGAGCCCGACAGAGCCCGACAGAGCCCGACAGAGCCCAGTAGAGCCCAGTAGAGCCCGACAGAGCCCGACAGAGCCCGACAGAGCCCAGTAGAGCCCGATAGAGCCCGATAGAGCCCGACCGGGCCCGACAGGGCCCAGTACAGACCGACAGAGCCCGACAGAGCCCGACAGAGCCCGACAGGGCCCGACAGGGCCCGACAGAGACCAGTTGAGCCCGACAGAGACCGACAGAGCCCGACAGAGCCCGACAGGGCCCAGTAGAGCCCGACAGAGCCCGACAGAGCCCGACAGAGCCCGACAGAGCCCGACAGAGCCCGACAGAGCCCGACAGAGCCCGACAGGGCCCGACAGGGCCCAGTAGAGCCCGACAGAGCCCGACAGAGCCCGACAGGGCCCGACAGGGCCCGACAGGGCCCGACAGAGGCCGACAGGGCCCGACAGAGGCCGACAGAGCCCGACAGAGGCCGACAGGGCCCGACAGAGGCCGACAGGGCCCGACAGGGCCCGACAGGGCCCAGTAGAGCCCGACAGAGCCCGACAGAGCCCAGTAGAGCCCAGTAGAGCCCGACAGATCCCGACAGAGCCCGACAGAGCCCAGTAGAGCCCGACAGAGCCCGACAGAGCCCGACAGAGCCCGACAGAGCCCGACAGAGCCCAGTAGAGCCTGACAGAGCCCGACAGAGCCCGACAGGGCCCGACAGGGCCCAGTAGGGCCCGGCAGGGCCCAGTAGGGCCCGACAGAGCCCAGTAGGGCCCGACAGGGCCCGACAGGGCCCGACAGGGCCCAGTAGAGCCCGACAGAGCCCGACAGAGCCCGACAGAGCCCGACAGAGCCCGACAGAGCCCGACAGAGCCCGACAGAGCCCGACAGGGCCCGACAGAGCCCGACAGAGCCCGACAGGGCCCGACAGGGCCCGACAGGGCCCAGTAGAGCCCGACAGAGCCCAGTAGAGCCAAGTAGAGCCCGACAGATCCCGACAGAGCCCGACAGAGCCCGACAGAGCCCGACAGAGCCCGACAGGGCCCAGTAGAGCCCGACAGAGCCCGACAGAGCCCGACAGAGCCCAGTAGAGCCCGACAGATCCCGACAGAGCCCGACAGAGGCCAGTAGCGCCCGATAGAGCCCGACAGGGCCCGACAGGGCCCGACAGGGAACAGTAGAGCCCAGTAGAGCCTGACAGAGCCCGACAGGGCCCGACAGAGCCCGACAGGGCCCGACAGGGAACAGTAGAGCCCAGTAGAGCCCGACAGAGCCCGACAGAGCCCGACAGGGCCCGACAGGGCCCGACAGGTCGCAGTAGAGCCCGACAGAGCCCGACAGAGCCCGACAGGGCCCGACAGGGCCCGACAGGGCCCGACAGGGCCCGACAGGGCCGGACAGAGCCCGACAGAGCCCGACAGGGAACAGTAGAGCCCGACAGAGCCCGACAGAGCCTGACAGAGCCCGACAGGGCCCGACAGGGCCCGACAGGGCCCAGTAGAGCCCAGTAGAGCCCGACAGGGCCCAGTAGAGCCCGACAGAGCCTGACAGAGCCCGACAGAGGCCGACAGGGCCCGACAGGGCCCAGTAGAGCCCGACAGAGCCCGACAGGGCCCGACAGGGCCCGACAGGGCCCGACAGGGCCCAGTAGAGCCCGACAGAGCCCGACAGAGCCCGACAGAGCCCGACAGAGCCCGACAGGGCCCGACAGGGCCCAGTAGAGCCCGACAGAGCCCGACAGAGCCCGACAGAGCCCGACAGAGCCCGACAGAGCCCGACAGGGCCCGACAGCGCCCAGTAGAGCCCGACAGAGCCTGACAGAGCCCGACAGAGGCCGACAGGGCCCGACAGGGCCCAGTAGAGCCCGACAGAGCCCGACAGGGCCCGACAGGGCCCGACAGGGCCCGACAGGGCCCAGTAGAGCCCGACAGAGCCCGACAGAGCCCGACAGAGCCCGACAGAGCCCGACAGGGCCCGACAGGGCCCAGTAGAGCCCGACAGAGCCCGACAGAGCCCGACAGAGCCCGACAGAGCCCGACAGAGCCCTACAGGGCCCGACAGGGCCCGACAGGGCCCGACAGAGCCCGACAGGGCCCGACAAGGCCCGACAAGGCCCGACAGGGCCCGACAGGGCCCGACAGGGCCCGACAGGGCCCGACAGGGCCCGACAGGGCCCAGTAGAGCCCGACAGAGCCCGACAGAGCCCAGTAGAGCCCGACAGAGCCCGACAGAGCCCGACAGAGCCCGACAGAGCCCGACAGGGCCCGACAGGGCCCGACAGGGCCCAGTAGAGCCCGACAGAGCCCGACAGGGCCCGGCAGGGTCCGACAGAGCCCGACAGAGCCCGACAGGGCCCGACAGGGCCCGACAGGGCCCAGTAGAGCCCGACAGAGCCCGACAGAGCCCGATAGAGCCCGACAGAGCCCGACAGAGCCCAGTAGAGCCCAGTAGAGCCCGACAGAGCCCGACAGAGCCCGACAGAGCCCAGTAGAGCCCGACAGAGCCCGACAGGGCCCGACAGAGCCCGACAGGGCCCGACAGGGCCCGACAGGGCACAGTAGAGCCCGACAGAGCCCGACAGAGCCCGACAGAGCCCGACAGAGCCCGACAGAGCCCGACAGAGCCCGACAGGGCCCGACAGGGCCCGACAGGGCCCGACAGAGCCCGACAGGGCCCGGCAGGGCCCAGCAGAGCCCGACAGAGCCCGACAGAGCCCGACAGAGCCCGACAGAGCCCGACAGAGCCCGACAGAGACCAGTTGAGCCCGACAGAGCCCGACAGAGCCCGACAGAGCCCGACAGGGCCCGACAGGGCCCGACAGGGCCCGACAGAGCCCGACAGAGCCCAGTAGAGCCCAGTAGAGCCCGACAGAGCCTGACAGAGCCCGACAGAGCCCGACAGAGCCCGACAGAGCCCGACAGGGCCCGACAAGGCCCGACAGGGCGCGACAGGGCCCGACAGGGCCCGACAGAGACCAGTTGAGCCCGACAGAGACCGACAGAGCCCGACAGGGCCCAGTAGAGCCCGACAGAGCCCGACAGAGCCCAGTAGAGCCCAGTAGAGCCCGACAGAGCCCGACAGGGCCCGACAGGGCCCGACAGGGCCCGACAGAGCCCGACAGAGCCCGACAGAGGCCGACAGAGGCCGACAGGGCCCGACAGGGCCCAGTAGAGCCCGACAGAGCCCGACAGAGCCCGACAGAGCCCGACAGAGCCCGACAGGGCCCGACAGGGCCCAGTAGAGCCCGACAGAGCCCGACAGAGCCCAGTAGAGCCCAGTAGAGCCCAACAGATCCCGACAGAGCCCGACAGAGCCCGACAGAGCCCGATAGAGCCCGACAGGGAACAGTAGAGCCCAGGAGAGCCCGACAGGGCCCGACAGGGCCCGACAGAGCCCGACAGAGCCCGACAGAGCCCGACAGAGCCCGACAGGGAACAGTAGAGCCCAGTAGAGCCCGACAGAGCCCGACAGAGCCCGACAGAGCCCGACAGAGCCCGACAGAGCCCGACAGAGCCCGACAGGGCCCGACAGGGCCCAGTAGAGCCCGACAGAGCCCGACAGAGCCCGACAGAGCCCGACAGAGCCCGACAGGGAACAGTAGAGCCCGACAGAGCCCGACAGAGCCCGACAGGGCCCGACAGGGCCCAGTAGAGCCCAGTAGAGCCCGACAGGGCCCGACAGCGCCCAGTAGAGCCCGACAGAGCCTGACAGAGCCCGACAGAGCCTGACAGAGCCCGACAGAGGCCGACAGGGCCCGACAGGGCCCAGTAGAGCCCGACAGAGCCCGACAGGGCCCGACAGGGCCCGACAGGGCCCGACAGGGCCCAGTAGAGCCCGACAGAGCCCGACAGAGCCCGACAGAGCCCGACAGAGCCCGACAGAGCCCAGTAGAGCCCGACAGGGCCCGACAGAGCCCGACAGGGCCCGACAGGGCCCAGTAGAGCCCGACAGAGGCCGACAGAGCCCGACCGGGCTCGACAGGGCCTGACAGGGCCCAGTAGAGCTCAACAGAGCCCGACAGAGCCCGACAGAGCCCGACAGAGCCCGACAGGGCCCGACAGGGCCCGACAGGGCCCGACAGAGACCAGTTGAGCCCGACAGAGACGGACAGAGCCCGACAGAGCCCGACAGGGCCCGACAGGGCCCGACAGGGCCCGACAGGGCCCGACAGAGCCCAGTAGAGCCCAGTAGAGCCCGACAGAGCCCGACAGAGCCCGACAGAGCCCGACAGAGCCCGACAGAGCCCGACAGAGCCCGACAGGGCCCAGTAGAGCCCGACAGAGCCCGACAGAGCCCAGTAGAGCCCAGTAGAGCCCGACAGAGCCCGACAGGGCCCGACAGGGCCCGACAGGGCCCGACAGGGCCCGACAGGGCCCGACAGAGCCCGACAGAGCCCGACAGGGCCCGACAGGGCCCAGTAGAGCCCGACAGAGCCCGACAGAGCCCGACAGAGCCCGACAGGGCCCGACAGGGCCCGACAGGGCCCGACAGAGCCCGACAGGGCCCGACAGAGCCCGACAGGGCCCGACAGAGCCCGACAGAGCCCTACAGGGCCCAGTAGAGCCCGACAGGGCCCGACAGAGCCCGACAGAGCCCAGTAGAGCCCGACAGAGCCCGACAGAGCCCGACAGAGCCCGACAGAGCCCGACAGAGCCCAGTAGAGCCCGACAGAGCCCGACAGAGCCCGACAGAGCCCGACAGGGCCCGACAGGGCCCGACAGAGCCCGACAGAGCCCGACAGAGCCCGACAGGACCCAGCAGAGCCCGACAGAGCCCGACAGAGCCCGACAGAGCCCGACAGGGCCCGACAGGGCCCAGTAGAGCCCGACAGAGCCCGACAGAGCCCGACAGAGCCCGACAGAGCCCGACAGAGCCCGACAGAGCCCGACAGAGCCCGACAGAGCCCGACAGAGCCCGACAGAGCCCGACAGAGCCCAGTAGAGCCCAGTAGAGCCCGACAGAGCCCGACAGAGCCCGACAGAGCCCGACAGAGCCCGACAGAGCCCGACAGAGCCCGACAGGGCCCAGTAGAGCCCGACAGAGCCCGACAGAGCCCGACAGAGCCCAGTAGAGCCCAGTAGAGCCCGACAGATCCCGACAGAGCCCGACAGAGCCCGACAGAGCCCGATAGAGCCCGATAGAGCCCGACAGGGCCCGACAGGGAACAGTAGAGCCCAGTAGAGCCCAGTAGAGCCCGACAGAGCCCGACAGAGCCCGACAGAGCCCGACAGAGCCCGACAGAGCCCGACAGAGCCCGACAGAGCCCGACAGGGAACAGTAGAGCCCAGTAGAGCCCGACAGAGCCCGACAGAGCCCGACAGAGCCCGACAGAGCCCGACAGAGCCCGACAGGGCCCGACAGGGAACAGCAGAGCCCGACAGAGCCCGACAGGGCCCGACAGCGCCCAGTAGAGCCCGACAGAGCACGACAGAGCCCGACAGAGCCCGACAGAGCCCGACAGGGCCCAGTAGAGCCCAGTAGAGCCCGACAGGGCCCGAGAGCGCCCAGTAGAGCCCGACAGGGCCCGACAGAGCCCGACAGAGGCCGACAGGGCCCGACAGGGCCCAGTAGAGCCCGACAGAGCCCGACAGGGCCCGACAGGGCCCAGTAGAGCCCGACAGGGCCCAGTAGAGCCCGACAGGGCCCAGTAGAGCCCGACAGGGCCCAGTAGAGCCCGACAGAGCCCGACAGAGCCCGACAGAGCCCGACAGGGCCCGACCGAGCCCGACAGGGCCCGACAGAGCCCAGTAGAGCCCGACAGGGCCCGACAGGGCCCGACAGGGCCCGACAGAGCCCGACAGGGCCCAGTAGAGCCCGACAGAGCCCGACAGGGCCCAGTAGAGCCCGACAGAGCCCGACAGAGCCCAGTAGAGCCCAGTAGAGCCCGACAGAGCCCGACAGAGCCCGACAGAGCCCGACAGAGCCCGACAGAGCCCGACAGAGCCCAGTAGAGCCCAGTAGAGCCCGACAGAGCCCGACAGAGCCCGACAGAGCCCAGTAGAGCCCGATAGAGCCCGATAGAGCCCGACCGGGCCCGACAGGGCCCAGTACAGACCGACAGAGCCCGACAGAGCCCGACAGAGCCCGACAGAGCCCGACAGAGCCCGACAGGGCCCGACAGGGCCCGACAGGGCCCGACAGAGCCCGACAGGGCCCGACAGAGACCAGTTGAGCCCGACAGAGACCGACAGAGCCCGACAGAGCCCGACAGGGCCCAGTAGAGCCCGACAGAGCCCGACAGAGCCCAGTAGAGCCCGACAGAGCCCGACAGAGCCCGACAGAGCCCGACAGGGCCCGACAGGGCCCGACAGGGCCCGACAGGGCCCGACAGGGCCCAGTAGAGCCCGACAGAGCCCGACAGAGCCCGACAGGGCCCGACAGGGCCCGACAGGGCCCGACAGGGCCCGACAGGGCCCGACAGAGCCCGACAGAGGCCGACAGGGCCCGACAGAGGCCGACAGGGCCCGACAGGGCCCGACAGGGCCCAGTAGAGCCCGACAGAGCCCGACAGAGCCCGACAGAGCCCAGTAGAGCCCAGTAGAGCCCAGTAGAGCCCGACAGATCCCGACAGAGCCCAGTAGAGCCCGACAGAGCCCGACAGAGCCCGACAGAGCCCGACAGAGCCCGACAGAGCCCAGTAGAGCCTGACAGAGCCCGACAGAGCCCGACAGGGCCCGGCAGGGCCCGACAGGGCCCGACAGGGCCCGGTAGGGCCCGGCAGGGCCCGACAGAGCCCGACAGAGCCCAGTAGGGCCCGACAGGGCCCGACAGGGCCCAGTAGAGCCCGACAGAGCCCGACAGAGCCCGACAGAGCCCGACAGGGCCCGACAGGGCCCGACAGAGCCCGACAGAGCCCGACAGGGCCCGACAGGGCCCAGTAGAGCCCGACAGAGCCCGACAGAGCCCAGTAGAGCCCAGTAGAGCCCGACAGATCCCGACAGAGCCCGACAGAGCCCGACAGAGCCCGACAGAGCCCGACAGAGCCCGACAGGGCCCGACAGGGCCCAGTAGAGCCCGACAGAGCCCGACAGAGCCCGACAGAGCCCGACAGAGCCCAGTAGAGCCCGACAGAGCCCGACAGAGGCCAGTAGCGCCCGATAGAGCCCGACAGGGCCCGACAGGGCCCGACAGGGAACAGTAGAGCCCAGTAGAGCCCGACAGAGCCCGACAGGGCCCGACAGAGCCCGACAGGGCCCGACAGGGAACAGTAGAGCCCAGTAGAGCCCGACAGAGCCCGACAGAGCCCGACAGGGCCCGACAGGGCCCGACAGGGCGCAGTAGAGCCCGACAGGGCCCGACAGAGCCCGACAGGGCCCGACAGAGCCCGACAGAGCCCGACAGGGAACAGTAGAGCCCGACAGAGCCCGACAGGGCCCAGTAGAGCCCAGTAGAGCCCGACAGGGCCCGACAGCGCCCAGTAGAGCCCGACAGAGCCTGACAGAGCCCGACAGAGGCCGACAGGGCCCGACAGGGCCCAGTAGAGCCCGACAGAGCCCGACAGGGCCCGACAGGGCCCGACAGGGCCCAGTAGAGCCCGACAGAGCCCGACAGAGCCCGACAGAGCCCGACAGAGCCCGACAGGGCCCGACAGGGCCCGACAGGGCCCGACAGAGCCCGACAGAGCCCGACAGAGCCCGACAGAGCCCGACAGAGCCCGACAGAGCCCGACAGAGCCCGACAGAGCCCGACAGGGCCCGACAGGGCCCGACAGGGCCCGACAGGGCCCGACAGAGCCCGACAAGGCCCGACAAGGCCCGACAAGGCCCGACAAGGCCCGACAGGGCCCGACAGGGCCCGACAGGGCCCGACAGAGCCCGACAGGGCCCAGTAGAGCCCGACAGAGCCCGACAGAGCCCGACAGAGCCCGACAGAGCCCGACAGAGCCCGACAGAGCCCAGTAGAGCCCGACAGAGCCCGACAGAGCCCGACAGAGCCCAGTAGAGCCCGACAGAGCCCGACAGGGCCCGACAGGGCCCGACAGAGCCCAGTAGAGCCCAGTAGAGCCCGACAGAGCCCGACAGAGCCCGACAGAGCCCGACAGAGCCCGACAGAGCCCGACAGAGCCCGACAGGGCCCGACAAGGCCCGACAGGGCCCGGCAGAGCCCGACAGAGCCCGACGGAGCCCGACGGAGCCCGACAGGGCCCAGTAGAGCCCGACAGAGCCCGACAGGGCCCGACAGGGCCCGACAGAGCCCAGTAGAGCCCAGTAGAGCCCGACAGAGCCCGACAGAGCCCGACAGAGCCCGACAGAGCCCGACAGAGCCCGACAGGGCCCGACAGGGCCCGACAGGGCCCAGTAGAGCCCGACAGAGCCCGACAGAGCCCGACAGAGCCCGACAGGGCCCGACAGGGCCCGACAGAGGCCGACAGGGCCCGACAGGGCCCGACAGAGGCCGACAGAGGCCGACAGGGCCCGACAGAGGCCGACAGGGCCCGACAGGGCCCGACAGGGCCCAGTAGAGCCCGACAGAGCCCGACAGAGCCCAGTAGAGCCCAGTAGAGCCCGACAGATCCCGACAGAGCCCGACAGAGCCCAGTAGAGCCCGACAGAGCCCGACAGAGCCCGACAGAGCCCGACAGAGCCCGACAGAGCCCGACAGAGCCCAGTAGAGCCTGACAGAGCCCGACAGAGCCCGACAGGGCCCGACAGGGCCCGACAGGGCCCGACAGAGCCCGACAGAGCCCGACAGAGCCCGACAGAGCCCGACAGAGCCCGACAGAGCCCGACAGAGCCCGACAGGGACCAGTAGAGCCCGACAGAGCCCAACAGAGCCCAACAGAGCCCAGTAGAGCCCGACAGATCCCGACAGAGCCCGACAGAGCCCGACAGAGCCCGACAGGGCCCGACAGGGCCCGACAGGGCCCAGTAGAGCCCGACAGATCCCGACAGAGCCCGACAGAGCCCAGTAGCGCCCGATAGAGCCCGACAGAGCCCGACAGGGCCCGACAGAGCCCGACAGGGCCCGACAGAGCCCGACAGGGCCCGACAGGGAACAGTAGAGCCCAGTAGAGCCCGACAGAGCCCGACAGAGCCCGACAGGGCCCGACAGGGCCCGACAGGGCGCAGTAGAGCCCGACAGGGCGCAGTAGAGCCCGACAGAGCCCGACAGAGCCCGACAGAGCCCGACAGAGCCCGACAGAGCCCGACAGGGCCCGACAGGGCCCGACAGGGCCCGACAGAGCCCGACAGAGCCCGACAGAGCCCGACAGAGCCCGACAGAGCACGACAGAGCCCGACAGGGAACAGTAGAGCCCGACAGAGCCCGACAGAGCCCGACAGGGCCCGACAGGGCCCGACAGGGCCCAGTAGAGCCCAGTAGAGCCCGACAGGGCCCGACAGCGCCCAGTAGAGCCCGACAGAGCCTGACAGAGCCCGACAGAGGCCGACAGGGCCCGACAGGGCCCAGTAGAGCCCGACAGAGCCCGACAGAGCCCGACAGGGCCCGACAGGGCCCAGTAGAGCCCGACAGAGCCCGACAGAGCCCGACAGGGCCCGACAGGGCCCGACAGGGCCCGACAGGGCCCGACAGAGCCCGACAGGGCCCAGTAGAGCCCGACAGAGCCCGACAGAGCCCGACAGAGCCCGACAGAGCCCGACAGAGCCCGACAGAGCCCGACAAGGCCCGACAAGGCCCGACAAGGCCCGACAGGGCCCGACAGGGCCCGACAGGGCCCGACAGGGCCCGACAGGGCCCGACAGAGACCAGTTGAGCCCGACAGAGACCGACAGAGCCCGACAGGGCCCGACAGGGCCTAGTAGAGCCCGACAGAGCCCGACAGAGCCCGACAGGGCCCGACAGGGCCCGACAGGGCCCGACAGGGCCCGACAGGGCCCGACAGGGCCCGACAGAGCCCGACAGAGCCCGACAGAGCCCGACAGAGCCCGACAGAGCCCGACAGAGCCCAGTAGAGCCCGACAGAGCCCGACAGAGCCCGACAGAGCCCGACAGGGCCCGACAGGGCCCGACAGGGCCCGACAGGGCACAGTAGAGCCCAGTAGAGCCCGACAGAGCCCGACAGAGCCCGACAGAGCCCGACAGGGCCCGACAGAGCCCGACAGGGCCCGACAGAGCCCGACAGAGCCCGACAGATCCCGACAGAGCCCGACAGGGCCCGGCAGAGCCCGACAGAGCCCGACAGAGCCCGACAGAGCCCGACAGAGCCCGACAGAGCCCGACAGAGACCAGTTGAGCCCGACAGAGCCCGACAGAGCCCGACAGAGCCCGACAGAGCCCGACAGAGCCCGACAGAGCCCGACAGGGCCCAGTAGAGCCCGACAGAGCCCGACAGGGCCCGACAGGGCCCGACAGGGCCCGACAGGGAACAGTAGAGCCCAGTAGAGCCCGACAGAGCCCGACAGAGCCCGACAGGGCCCGACAGGGCCCGACAGGGCGCAGTAGAGCCCGACAGAGCCCGACAGAGCCCGACAGAGCCCGACAGAGCCCGACAGAGCCCGACAGGGCCCGACAGGGCCCGACAGAGCCCGACAGGGCCCGACAGGGCCCGACAGGGCCCGACAGGGCCCGACAGGGCCCGACAGAGCCCGACAGGGAACAGTAGAGCCCGACAGAGCCCGACAGGGCCCGACAGGGCCCGACAGAGCCCGACAGAGCCCGACAGAGCCCGACAGAGCCCGACAGAGCCCGACAGGGAACAGTAGAGCCCGACAGAGCCCGACAGGGCCCGACAGGGCCCAGTAGAGCCCAGTAGAGCCCGACAGGGCCCGACAGCGCCCAGTAGAGCCCGACAGAGCCTGACAGAGCCCGACAGAGGCCGACAGGGCCCGACAGGGCCCAGTAGAGCCCGACAGACCCCGCAGGGCCCGACAGGGCCCAGTAGAGCCCGACAGAGCCCGACAGAGCCCGACAGAGCCCGACAGGGCCCGACAGGGCCCAGTAGAGCCCGACAGAGCCCGACAGAGCCCGACAGAGCCCGACAGGGACCGACAGGGACCGACAGGAACCGACCGGGCCCGACCGAGCCCGACCGAGCCCGACCGAGCCCGACCGAGCCCGACAGAGCCCGACAGAGCCCGACAGAGCCCGACAGAGCCCGACAGGGCCCGACAGGGCCCGACAGGGCCCGACAGGGCCCGACAAGGCCCGACAAGGCCCGACAAGGCCCGACAAGGCCCGACAGGGCCCGACAGAGACCAGTTGAGCCCGACAGAGCCCGACAGAGCCCGACAGAGCCCGACAGGGCCCGACAGGGCCCAGTAGAGCCCGACAGAGCCCGACAGAGCCCAGTAGAGCCCGACAGAGCCCGACAGAGCCCGACAGAGCCCGACAGAGCCCGACAGAGCCCGACAGAGCCCGACAGAGCCCGACAGAGCCCGACAGGGCCCGACAGGGCCCAGTAGAGCCCGACAGAGCCCGACAGAGCCCGACAGAGCCCGACAGAGCCCGACAGGGCCCGACAGGGCCCGACAGGGCCCGACAGAGCCCGACAGGGCCCGACAGGGTCCAGTAGAGCCCGACAGAGCCCGACAGAGCCCGACAGAGCCCGACAGAGCCCGACAGAGCCCGACAGAGCCCGACAGAGCCCGACAGAGCCCGACAGGGCCCGACAGGGCCCAGTAGAGCCCGACAGAGCCCGACAGAGCCCGACAGAGCCCGACAGAGCCCGACAGAGCCCAGTAGAGCCCGACAGAGCCCGACAGAGCCCGACAGGGCCCGACAGGGCCCGACAGGGCCCAGTAGAGCGTCGTAGAGCCCGACAGAGCCCGACAGGGCCCGACAGGGCCCGACAGGGCCCAGTAGAGCCCGACAGAGCCCGACAGAGCCCGACAGAGCCCGACAGAGCCCGACAGAGCCCAGTAGAGCCCGACAGAGCCCGACAGAGCCCGACAGAGCCCGACAGGGCCCGACAGGGCCCAGTAGAGCCCGACAGGGCCCGACAGGGCCCGACAGGGCCCAGTTTAGCCCAGTAGAGCCCGACAGGGCCCGACAGGGCCCGACAGGGCCCAGTAGAGCCCGACAGAGCCCAGTAGAGCCCGACAGAGCCCGACAGGGCCCGACAGGGCCCGACAGGGCCCTACAGGGCCCAGTAGAGCCCGACAGAGCCCGACAGGGCCCAGTAGAGCCCGACAGAGCCCAGTAGAGCCCGACAGAGCCCGACAGAGCCCGACAGAGCCCGACAGGGCCCGACAGGGCCCGACAGGGCCCGACAGGGCCCGACAGGGCACAGTAGAGCCCGACAGAGCCCGACAGAGCCCGACAGAGCCCGACAGAGCCCGACAGAGCCCGACAGAGCCCGACAGAGCCCAGTAGAGCCCAGTAGAGCCCGACAGAGCCCGACAGAGCCCGACAGAGCCCGACAGGGCCCGACAGGGCCCGACAGGGCCCGACAGGGCCCGACAGGGCCCGGCAGAGCCCGACAGAGCCCGACAGGGCCCAGTAGAGCCCGACAGAGCCCGACAGAGCCCGACAGAGCCCGACAGGGCCCGACAGGGCCCGACAGGGCCCGACAGGGCCCGACAGAGGCCGACAGAGCCCGACAGAGCCCGACAGAGCCCGACAGGGCCTGACAGAGGCCGACAGAGGCCGACAGAGGCCGACAGGGCCCGACAGAGGCCGACAGGGCCCGACAGGGCCCGACAGGGCCCAGTAGAGCCCAGTAGAGCCCAGTAGAGCCCGACAGAGCCCGACAGAGCCCGACAGAGCCCGACAGAGCCCGACAGAGCCCAGTAGAGCCCAGTAGAGCCCAGTAGAGCCCGACAGAGCCCGACAGAGCCCGACAGGGCCCAACAGGGCCCGACAGGGCCCGACAGGGCCCGACAGGGCCCGACAGGGCCCAGTAGAGCCCGACAGAGCCCGACAGAGCCCGACAGGGCCCGACAGGGCCCGACAGGGCCCGACAGGGCCCGACAGAGGCCGACAGGGCCCGACAGAGGCCGACAGAGCCCGACAGGGCCCAGTAGAGCCCGACAGAGCCCGACAGAGCCCGACAGGGCCCGACAGGGCCCGACAGGGCCCGACAGGGCCCAGTAGATCCCGACAGAGCCCGACAGAGCCCGACAGAGCCCGACAGAGCCCGACAGAGCCCGACAGGGACCGACAGGGACCGACAGGGACCGACAGGGACCGACCGGGCCCGACCGGGCCCAGTACAGACCGACAGAGCCCGACAGAGCCCGACAGAGCCCGACAGAGCCCGACAGAGCCCGACAGAGCCCGACAGGGCCCAGTAGAGCCCGACAGAGCCCGACAGGGCCCAGTAGAGCCCGACAGAGCCCGACAGAGCCCGACAGGGCCCGACAGGGCCCGACAGGGCCCTACAGGGCCCAGTAGAGCCCGACAGAGCCCGACAGGGCCCAGTAGAGCCCGACAGAGCCCAGTAGAGCCCGACAGAGCCCGACAGAGCCCGACAGAGCCCGACAGGGCCCGACAGGGCCCGACAGGGCCCGACAGGGCCCGACAGGGCACAGTAGAGCCCGACAGAGCCCGACAGAGCCCGACAGAGCCCGACAGAGCCCGACAGAGCCCGACAGAGCCCAGTAGAGCCCAGTAGAGCCCGACAGAGCCCGACAGAGCCCGACAGAGCCCGACAGGGCCCGACAGGGCCCGACAGGGCCCGACAGGGCCCGACAGGGCCCGGCAGAGCCCGACAGAGCCCGACAGGGCCCAGTAGAGCCCGACAGAGCCCGACAGAGCCCGACAGAGCCCGACAGGGCCCGACAGGGCCCGACAGGGCCCGACAGGGCCCGACAGAGCCCGACAGAGCCCGACAGAGCCCGACAGAGCCCGACAGGGCCTGACAGAGGCCGACAGAGGCCGACAGAGGCCGACAGGGCCCGACAGAGGCCGACAGGGCCCGACAGGGCCCGACAGGGCCCAGTAGAGCCCAGTAGAGCCCAGTAGAGCCCGACAGAGCCCGACAGAGCCCGACAGAGCCCGACAGAGCCCGACAGAGCCCGACAGAGCCCAGTAGAGCCCAGTAGAGCCCAGTAGAGCCCGACAGAGCCCGACAGAGCCCGACAGGGCCCAACAGGGCCCGACAGGGCCCGACAGGGCCCGACAGGGCCCGACAGGGCCCAGTAGAGCCCGACAGAGCCCGACAGAGCCCGACAGGGCCCGACAGGGCCCGACAGGGCCCGACAGGGCCCGACAGAGGCCGACAGGGCCCGACAGAGGCCGACAGAGCCCGACAGGGCCCAGTAGAGCCCGACAGAGCCCGACAGAGCCCGACAGGGCCTGACAGGGCCCGACAGGGCCCGACAGGGCCCAGTAGATCCCGACAGAGCCCGACAGAGCCCGACAGAGCCCGACAGAGCCCGACAGAGCCCGACAGGGACCGACAGGGACCGACAGGGACCGACAGGGACCGACAGGGACCGACCGGGCCCGACCGGGCCCAGTACAGACCGACAGAGCCCGACAGAGCCCGACAGAGCCCGACAGAGCCCGACAGAGCCCGACAGAGCCCGACAGGGCGCAGTAGAGCCCGACAGAGCCCGACAGAGCCCGACAGGGCCCGACAGGGCCCGACAGGGCCCAGTAGAGCCCGACACAGCCCGACAGGGCCCAGTAGAGCCCGACAGAGCCCGACAGAGCCCGACAGAGCCCGACAGAGCCCGACAGAGCCCGACAGGGCCCGACAGAGCCCGACAGGGCCCGACAGGGCCCGACAGGGCCCGACAGGGCCCGACAGGGCCCGACAGGGCACAGTAGAGCCCGACAGAGCCCGACAGAGCCCGACAGAGCCCGACAGAGCCCGACAGGGCCCGACAGGGCCCGACAGGGCCCGACAGGGCCCGACAGGGCCCGACAGGGCTCGACAGGGCTCGACAGGGCCCGACAGGGCCCGACAGGGCCCGACAGGGCCCGACAGAGCCCGACAGAGCCCGACAGGGCCCAGTAGAGCCCGACAGAGCCCGACAGAGCCCGACAGGGCCCGACAGAGGCCGACAGGGCCCGACAGAGGCCGACAGAGGCCGACAGAGCCCGACAGGGCCCGACAGAGCCCGACAGGGCCCGACAGGGCCCGACAGAGCCCGACAGAGCCCGACAGAGCCCAGTAGAGCCCAGTAGAGCCCGACAGATCCCGACAGAGCCCGACAGAGCCCAGTAGAGCCCGACAGAGCCCGACAGAGCCCGACAGAGCCCGACAGAGCCCGACAGAGCCCGACAGAGCCCGACAGAGCCCGACAGAGCCCGACAGAGCCCGACAGAGCCCAGTAGAGCCTGACAGAGCCCGACAGAGCCCGACAGGGCCCGACAGGGCCCGACAGGGCCCAGTAGGGCCCGGCAGGGCCCGACAGAGCCCGACAGAGCCCAGTAGGGCCCGACAGGGCCCGACAGGGCCCAGTAGAGCCCGACAGAGCCCGACAGAGCCCGACAGAGCCCGACAGGGCCCGACAGGGCCCGACAGGGCCCGACAGAGCCCGACAGGGCCCGACAGGGCCCGACAGGGCCCAGTAGAGCCCGACAGAGCCCGACAGAGCCCAGTAGAGCCCAGTAGAGCCCGACAGAGCCCGACAGAGCCCGACAGAGCCCGACAGAGCCCGACAGAGCCCGACAGAGCCCGACAGAGCCCGACAGAGCCCGACAGAGCCCGACAGAGCCCGACAGAGCCCGACAGAGCCCGACAGAGCCCGACAGAGCCCGACAGAGCCCAGTAGAGCCCAGTAGAGCCCGACAGAGCCCGACAGAGCCCGACAGAGACCGACAGAGCCCGACAGAGCCCGACAGAGCCCGACAGAGCCCGACAGAGCCCGACAGAGCCCAGTAGCGCCCGATAGAGCCCGACAGGGCCCGACAGGGCCCGACAGGGAACAGTAGAGCCCAGTAGAGCCCGACAGAGCCCGACAGGGCCCGACAGAGCCCGACAGGGCCCGACAGAGCCCGACAGGGCCCGACAGGGAACAGTAGAGCCCAGTAGAGCCCGACAGAGCCCGACAGAGCCCGACAGGGCCCGACAGGGCCCGACAGGGCTTGACAGGGCGCAGTAGAGCCCGACAGAGCCCGACAGAGCCCGACAGAGCCCGACAGGGCCCGACAGGGCCCGACAGGGCCCGACAGAGCCCGACAGGGCCCGACAGGGCCCGACAGAGCCCGACAGAGCCCGACAGAGCCCGACAGAGCCCGACAGAGCCCGACAGAGAACAGTAGAGCCCGACAGAGCCCGACAGAGCCCGACAGAGCCCGACAGAGCCCGACAGGGCCCAGTAGAGCCCAGTAGAGCCCGACAGGGCCCGACAGAGCCCGACAGAGCCTGACAGAGCCCGACAGAGGCCGACAGGGCCCGACAGGGCCCAGTAGAGCCCGACAGAGCCCGACAGAGCCCGACAGGGCCCGACAGGGCCCAGTAGAGCCCGACAGAGCCCGACAGGGCCCGACAGAGCCCGACAGGGCCCGACAGAGCCCGACAGAGCCCGACAGGGCCCGACAGAGCCCGACAGGGCCCGACAGAGCCCGACAGGGCCCGACAGGGCCCAGTAGAGCCCGACAGAGCCCGACAGAGCCTGACAGAGCCCGACAGAGCCCGACAGAGCCCGACAGGGACCGACAGGGACCGACAGGGACCGACAGGGACCGACAGGGACCGACAGGGACCGACAGAGCCCGACAGAGCCCGACAGAGCCCGACAGGGACCGACAGGGACCGACAGGGACCGACAGGGACCGACCGGCACCGACAGAGGCCGACCGGGCCCGACAGGGCCCAGTACAGACCGACAGAGCCCGACAGAGCCCGACAGAGCCCGACAGAGCCCGACAGAGCCCGACAGAGCCCGACAGAGCCCGACAGAGCCCGACAGAGCCCGACAGAGCCCGACAAGGCCCGACAAGGCCCGACAAGGCCCGACAGGGCCCGACAGAGACCAGTTGAGCCCGACAGAGACCGACAGAGCCCGACAGAGCCCGACAGGGCCCGACAGGGCCCAGTAGAGCCCGACAGAGCCCGACAGAGCCCGACAGAGCCCGACAGAGCCCGACAGAGCCCGACAGGGCCCGACAGGGAACAGTAGAGCCCAGTAGAGCCCGACAGAGCCCGACAGAGCCCGACAGAGCCCGACAGGGCCCGACAGGGCCCGACAGGGCGCAGTAGAGCCTGACAGAGCCCGACAGAGCCCGACAGAGCCCGACAGAGCCCGACAGAGCCCGACAGAGCCCGACAGGGCCCGACAGGGCCCGACAGGGCCCGACAGAGCCCGACAGGGCCCGACAGGGCCCGACAGAGCCCGACAGGGAACAGTAGAGCCCGACAGAGCCCGACAGAGCCCGACAGAGCCCGACAGGGCCCGACAGGGCCCGACAGGGCCCGACAGGGCCCAGTAGAGCCCAGTAGAGCCCGACAGGGCCCGACAGCGCCCAGTAGAGCCCGACAGAGCCTGACAGAGCCCGACAGAGGCCGACAGGGCCCGACAGGGCCCAGTAGAGCCCGACAGAGCCCGACAGAGCCCGACAGGGCCCGACAGGGCCCAGTAGAGCCCGACAGGGCCCGACAGAGCCCGACAGAGCCCGACAGAGCCCGACAGAGCCCGACAGGGCCCGACAGGGCCCGACAGGGCCCAGTAGAGCCCGACAGGGACCGACAGGGACCGACAGGGACCGACAGGGACCGACAGGGACCGACCGGGCCCGACCGGGCCCGACCGGGACCGACCGGGCCCGACCGGGCCCAGTACAGACCGACAGAGCCCGACAGAGCCCGACAGAGCCCGACAGGGCCCAGTAGAGCCCGACAGGGCCCAGTAGAGCCCGACAGAGCCCGACAGAGCCCGACAGAGCCCGACAGAGCCCGACAGAGCCCGACAAGGCCCGACAAGGCCCGACAAGGCCCGAGAAGGCCCGACAGGGCCCGACAGAGACCAGTTGAGCCCGACAGAGACCGACAGAGCCTGACAGAGCCCGACAGGGCCCGACAGGGCCCGACAGAGCCCGACAGAGCCCGACAGAGCCCGACAGAGCCCGACAGAGCCCGACAGGGCCCGACAGGGCCCGACAGGGCCCAGTAGAGCCCGACAGAGCCCGACAGAGCCCGACAGAGCCCGACAGGGCCCGACAGGGCCCGACAGGGCCCAGTAGAGCCCGACAGAGCCCGACAGAGCCCGACAGAGCCCGACAGAGCCCGACAGAGCCCGACAGAGCCCGACAGAGCCCGACAGGGCCCGACAGGGCCCGACAGGGCACAGTAGAGCCCAGTAGAGCCCGACAGAGCCCGACAGAGCCCGACAGAGCCCGACAGAGCCCGACAGGGCCCGACAGGGCCCGACAGGGCCCGACAGAGCCCGACAGGGCCCGACAGGGCCTGACAGAGCCCGACAGAGCCCGACAGAGCCCGACAGGGCCCAGTAGAGCCCGACAGAGCCCGACAGGGCCCGACAAGGCCCAGTAGAGGCCGACAGAGCCCGACAGAGCCCGACAGAGCCCGACAGGGCCCGACAGGGCCCGACAGGGCCCGACAGGGCCCGACAGGGCACAGTAGAGCCCGACAGAGCCCAGTAGAGCCCAGTAGAGCCCGACAGAGCCCGACAGAGCCCGACAGGGCCCGACAGGGCCCGACAGGGCCCGACAGGGCCCGACAGGGCCCGACAGGGCCCGACAGAGCCCGACAGGGCCCGACAGAGCCCGACAGAGCCCGACAGGGCCCAGCAGAGCCCGACAGAGACCAGTTGAGCCCGACAGGGCCCGACAGGGCCCGACAGGGCCCAGTAGAGCCCGACAGAGCCCGACAGGGCCCAGTAGAGCCCGACAGGGCCCGACAGAGCCCGACAGAACCCGACAGGGCCGAGTAGAGCCCGACAGGGCCCGACAGGGCCCGACAGGGCCCAGTAGAGCCCGACAGGGCCCGACAGGGCCCGACAGGGCCCAGTAGAGCCCGACAGGGCCCAGTAGAGCCCGACAGGGCCCGACAGGGCACAGTAGAGCCCGACAGGGCCCGACAGGGCACAGTAGAGCCCAGTAGAGCCCGACAGAGCCCGACAGAGCCCGACAGAGCCCGACAGAGCCCGACAGAGCCCGACAGAGCCCGACAGGGCCCGACAGGGCCCGACAGGGCCCGACAGGGCCCGACAGAGCCCGACAGAGCCCGACAGGGAACAGTAGAGCCCGACAGAGCCCGACAGAGCCCGACAGAGCCCGACAGGGCCCGACAGGGCCCAGTAGAGCCCAGTAGAGCCCGACAGGGCCCGACAGCGCCCAGTAGAGCCCGACAGAGCCTGACAGAGCCCGACAGAGGCCGACAGGGCCCGACAGGGCCCAGTAGAGCCCGACAGAGCCCGACAGAGCCCGACAGGGCCCGACAGGGCCCAGTAGAGCCCGACAGAGCCCGACAGAGCCCGACAGAGCCCGACAGAGCCCGACAGAGCCCGACAGAGCCCGACAGGGCCCGACAGGGCCCGACAGGGCCCGACAGGGCCCGACAGAGCCCGACAGAGCCCGACAGAGCCCGACAGGGCCCGACAGGGACCGACAGAGGCCGACCGGGCCCGACAGGGCCCAGTACAGACCGACAGAGCCCGACAGAGCCCGACAGAGCCCGACAGAGCCCGACAGAGCCCGACAAGGCCCGACAAGGCCCGACAAGGCCCGACAAGGCCCGACAAGGCCCGACAGGGCCCGACAGGGCCCGACAGAGACCAGTTGAGCCCGACAGAGCCCGACAGAGACCGACAGGGCCCAGTAGAGCCCGACAGAGCCCGACAGAGCCCAGTAGAGCCCGACAGAGCCCGACAGGGCCCGACAGGGCCCGACAGGGCCCGACAGGGCCCGACAGGGCCCGACAGAGCCCGACAGAGCCCGACAGGGCCCGACAGGGCCCGACAGGGCCCGACAGGGCCCGACAGGGCACAGTAGAGCCCAGTAGAGCCCGACAGAGCCCGACAGAGCCCGACAAAGCCCGACAGAGCCCGACAGGGCCCGACAGGGCCCGACAGGGCCCAGCAGAGCCCGACAGAGCCCGACAGAGCCCGACAGAGACCAGTTGAGCCCGACAGAGCCCGACAGAGCCCGACAGAGCCCGACAGAGCCCGACAGAGCCCGACAGAGCCCGACAGAGCCCGACAGGGCCCAGTAGAGCCCGACAGAGCCCGACAGGGCCCAGTAGAGCCCGACAGAGCCCGACAGAGCCCGACAGAGCCCGACAGAGCCCGACAGGGCCCGAAAGAGCCCGACAGAGCCCGACAGGGCCCGACAGGGCACAGTAGAGCCCGACAGAGCCCAGTAGAGCCCAGTAGAGCCCGACAGAGCCCGACAGGGCCCGACAGGGCCCGACAGGGCCCGACAGAGACCAGTTGAGCCCGACAGAGCCCGACAGAGCCCGACAGAGCCCGACAGAGCCCGACAGGGCCCGACAGGGCCCGACAGGGCCCAGTAGAGCCCGACAGAGCCCGACAGGGCCCGAAAGGGCCCGACAGAACCCGACAGGGCCGAGTAGAGCCCGACAGAGCCCGACAGAGCCCGACAGAGCCCGACAGAGCCCGACAGAGCCCGACAGAGCCCGACAGAGCCCGACAGAGCCCGACAGGGCCCGACAGGGCCCGACAGGGCCCAGTAGAGCCCGACAGGGCCCGACAGGGCCCAACAGGGCCCAGTAGAGCCCGACAGAGCCCAGTAGAGCCCGACAGGGCCCGACAGGGCACAGTAGAGCCCGACAGAGCCCGACAGAGCCCAGTAGAGCCCAGTAGAGCCCGACAGAGCCCGACAGGGCCCGACAGGGCCCGACAGGGCCCGACAGGGCCCAGTAGAGCCCGACAGGGCCCGACAGGGCCCGACAGGGCCCAGTAGAGCCCGACAGAGCCCGACAGAGCCCGACAGAGCCCGACAGAGCCCGACAGAGCCCGACAGAGCCCGACAGAGCCCGACAGAGCCCGACAGAGCCCGACAGGGCCCAGTACAGCCCGACAGAGCCCGACAGAGCCCAGTAGAGCCCGACAGAGCCCGACAGAGCCCGACAGAGCCCGACAGAGCCCGACAGAGCCCGACAGGGCCCGACAGAGCCCGACAGAGCCCGACAGGGCCCGACAGGGCCCGACAGGGCCCAGTTTAGCCCAGTAGAGCCCGACAGAGCCCGACAGGGCCCGACAGGGCCCGACAGGGCCCGACAGGGCCCAGTAGAGCCCGACAGAGCCCGACAGGGCCCAGTAGAGCCCGACAGAGCCCAGTAGAGCCCGACAGAGCCCGACAGAGCCCGACAGAGCCCGACAGAGCCCGACAGAGCCCGACAGAGCCCGACAGGGCCCGACAGGGCCCAGTAGAGCCCGACAGAGCCCGACAGAGCCCGACAGAGCCCGACAGAGCCCGACAGGGCCCGACAGGGCCCGACAGGGCCCGACAGGGCCCAGTAGAGCCCGACAGAGCCCGACAGAGCCCGACAGAGCCCGACAGGGCCCGACAGGGCCCGACAGGGCCCGACAGGGCCCAGTAGAGCCCGACAGAGCCCGACAGGGCCCAGTAGAGCCCGACAGAGCCCAGTAGAGCCCGACAGAGCCCGACAGAGCCCGACAGAGCCCGACAGGGCCCGACAGGGCACAGTATAGCCCGACAGAGCCCGACAGAGCCCGACAGAGCCCGACAGAGCCCGACAGAGCCCGACAGAGCCCGACAGGGCCCGACAGGGCCCGACAGGGAACAGTAGAGCCCAGTAGAGCCCGACAGGGCCCGACAAGGCCCGACAGAGCCCGACAGGGCCCGACAGGGCCCAGTAGAGCCCGACAGGGCCCGACAGAGGCCGACAGAGGCCGACAGAGGCCGACAGAGGCCGACAGAGGCCGACAGGGCCCAGTAGAGCCCGATAGAGCCCGACAGAGCCCGACAGAGCCCGACAGAGCCCGACAGAGCCCGACAGAGCCCGACAGAGCCCGTCAGAGCCCGACAGAGCCCAGTAGAGCCCGACAGGGCCCGACAGAGCCCGACAGGGCCCGACAGAGCCCGACAGGGCCCGACAGGGCCCGACAGAGCCCGACAGGGCCCGACAGGGCCCAGTAGATCCCGACAGAACCCAGTAGAGCCCGACAGGGCCCGACAGGGCACAGTAGAGCCCGACAGAGCCCGACAGAGCCCAGTAGAGCCCAGTAGAGCCCGACAGAGCCCGACAGGGCCCGACAGGGCCCGACAGGGCCCGACAGGGCCCAGTAGAGCCCGACAGGGCCCGACAGGGCCCAGTAGAGCCCGACAGAGCCCGACAGAGCCCGACAGAGCCCGACAGAGCCCGACAGAGCCCGACAGAGCCCGACAGAGCCCGACAGAGCCCAGTAGAGCCCGACAGAGCCCGACAGAGCCCGACAGAGCCCGACAGAGCCCGACAGGGCCCGACAGGGCCCGACAGGGCCCGACAGGGCCCGACAGGGCCCGACAGAGCCCGACAGAGCCCGACAGAGCCCGACAGGGCCCGACAGGGCCCGACAGGGCCCAGTTTAGCCCAGTAGAGCCCGACAGAGCCCGACAGGGCCCGACAGGGCCCGACAGGGCCCAGTAGAGCCCGACAGAGCCCAGTAGAGCCCGACAGAGCCCGACAGGGCCCGACAGGGCCCGACAGGGCCCAGTAGAGCCCGACAGAGCCCAGTAGAGCCCGACAGAGCCCGACAGGGCCCGACAGGGCCCGACAGGGCCCAGTAGAGCCCGACAGAGCCCAGTAGAGCCCGACAGAGCCCGACAGAGCCCGACAGGGCCCGACAGGGCCCGACAGGGCCCGACAGGGCACAGTAGAGCCCGACAGAGCCCGACAGAGCCCGACAGAGCCCGACAGAGCCCGACAGGGCCCGACAGGGCCCGACAGGGCCCGACAGGGCCCGACAGGGAACAGTAGAGCCCAGTAGAGCCCGACAGAGCCCGACAGAGCCCGACAGAGCCCGACAGAGCCCGACAGGGCCCGACAGGGCCCGACAGGGAACAGTAGAGCCCAGTAGAGCCCGACAGGGCCCGACAGAGCCCGACAGGGCCCGACAGGGCCCGACAGGGCCCAGTAGAGCCCGACAGGGCCCGACAGGGCCCGACAGGGAACAGTAGAGCCCAGTAGAGCCCGACAGAGCCCGACAGAGCCCGACAGGGCCCGACAGGGCCCGACAGGGCCCAGTAGAGCCCGACAGAGCCCGACAGGGCCCGACAGGGCCCGACCGGGCCCGACCGGGCCCGACCGGGCCCAGTAGAGCCCGACAGAGCCCGACAGAGCCCGACAGAGCCCGACAGAGCCCGACAGAGCCCGACAGAGCCCGACAGAGCCCGACAGGGCCCAGTAGAGCCCGACAGAGAACAGTAGAGCCCAGTAGAGCCCAGTAGAGCCCAGTAGAGCCCAGTAGAGCCCGACAGAGCCCGACAGAGCCCGACAGGGCCCGACAGGGCCCGACAGGGCCCGACAGGGCCCAGTAGAGCCCAGTAGAGCCCAGTAGAGCCCAGTAGAGCCCAGTAGAGCCCGACAGAGCCAAGTAGAGCCCGACAGGGCCCAGTAGAGCCCGACAGAGCCCGACAGAGCCCGACAGGGCCCGACAGGGCCCGACAGGGCCCGACAGGGCCCAGTAGAGCCCGACAGAGCCCGACAGAGCCCGACAGAGCCCGACAGAGCCCGACAGAGCCCGACAGAGCCCGACAGAGCCCGACAGGGCCCGACAGGGCCCAGTAGAGCCCGACAGAGCCCGACAGAGCCCGACAGAGCCCGACAGAGCCCGACAGAGCCCGACAGAGCCCGACAGAGCCCGACAGGGCCCGACAGGGCCCGACAGAGCCCGACAGGGCCCAGTAGAGCCCGACAGGGCCCGACAGCGCCCAGTAGAGCCCGACAGGGCCCGACAGCGCCCAGTAGAGCCCGACAGGGCCCGACAGCGCCCAGTAGAGCCCGACAGGGCCCGACAGCGCCCAGTAGAGTCCGACAGGGCCCGACAGGGCCCGACAGGGCCCAGTACAGACCGACAGAGTCCGACAGAACACGACAGAGCCCGACAGAGCCCAGTAGAGCCCGACAGAGCCCGACAGAGCCCGACAGAGCCCGACAGAGCCCGACAGGGCCCAGTAGAGCCCAGTAGAGCCCGACAGGGCCCGACAGGGCCCGACAGGGCCCAGTAGAGCCCGACAGGGCCCGACAGGGCCCAGTAGAGCCCGACAGAGCCCGACAGAGCCCGACAGAGCCCGACAGGGACCGACAGGGACCGACAGGGACCGACAGGGACCGACAGGGACCGACAGGGACCAGGAGAGCCCAGTAGAGCCCAGTAGAGCCCCGTAGAGCCCCGTAGAGCCCCGTAGAGCCCCGTAGAGCCCCGTAGATTCCGACAGAGCCCGACAGAGCCCGACAGAGCCCGACAGAGCCCGACAGAGCCCGACAGAGCCCGACAGGGAACAGTAGAGCCCAGTAGAGCCCGACAGGGCCCGACAGGGCCCAGTAGAGCGCGACAGAGCCCAACAGGGCCCGACAGAGCCCAGTAGAGCCCGACAGAGCCCGACAGAGCCCGACAGAGCCCGACAGAGCCCGACAGAGCCCGACAGAGCCCGACAGAGCCCGACAAGGCCCGCCAGGGCCCGCCAGGGCCCGCCAGGGCCCGCCAGGGAACAGTAGAGCCCAGTAGAGCCCGACAGAGCCCGACAGGGCCCGACAGGGCCCGACAGGGCCCGACAGGGAACAGTAGAGCCCAGTAGAGCCCGACAGAGCCCGACAGAGCCCGACAGAGCCCGACAGAGCCCGACAGAGCCCGACAGAGCCCGACAGAGCCCGACAGGGAACAGTAGAGCCCAGTAGAGCCCGACAGGGCCCGACAGAGCCCAGTAGAGCCCGACAGGGCCCGACAGAGCCCGACAGAGCCCGACAGGGAACAGTAGAGCCCAGTAGAGCCCGACAGAGCCCGACAGAGCCCAGTAGAGCCCGACAGAGCCCGACAGAGCCCGACAGGGCCCAGTTTAGCCCAGTAGAGCCCGACAGGGCCCAGTAGAGCCCGACAGGGCCCAGTAGAGCCCGACAGGGCCCAGTAGAGCCCGACAGAGCCCGACAGAGCCCGACAGAGCCCGACAGAGCCCGACAGAGCCCGACAGAGCCCAGTTTAGCCCAGTAGAGCCCGACAGGGCCCGACAGGGCCCAGTTTTGCCCAGTAGAGCCCGACAGAGCCCGACAGAGCCCGACAGAGCCCGACAGAGCCCGACAGAGCCCGACAGAGCCCGACAGAGCCCGACAGAGCCCGACAGAGCCCGACAGGGCCCAGTAGGGCCCGACAGGGCCCAGTAGAGCCCGACAGGGCCCGACAGAGCCCGACAGAGCCCGACAGGGCCCGACAGAGCCCGACAGGGCCCGACAGGGCCCAGTTTAGCCCAGTAGAGCCCGACAGGGCCAGACAGGGCCCAGTTAAGCCCAGTAGAGCTCGACAGGGCCTGACAGGGCCCAGTAGAGCTCGACAGGGCCTGAGAGAGCCCAGTAGAGCCCAGTAGAGCCCGACAGAGCCCATTAGAGCCCGACAGAGCCCGACAGGGCCCAGTAGAGCCCAGTAGAGCCCGACAGGGCCCAGTAGAGCCCGACAGGGCCCAGTAGAGCCCAGTAGAGCCCGACAGGGCCCGACAGAGCCCAACAGGGCCCAGTAGAGCCCGACAGGGCCCGACAGAGCCCGACAGAGCCCGACAGGGCCCGACAGAGCCCGACAGGGCCCGACAGGGCCCGACAGGGCCCGACAGGGAACAGTAGAGCCCGACAGGGCCCGACAGGGAACAGTAGAGCCCGACAGGGCCCGACATGGAACAGTAGAGCCCGACAGGGCGCAGTAGAGCCCGACAGGGCCCAGTAGAGCCTGACAGAGCCCGACAGGGCCCGACAGGGCCCAGTAGAGCCTGACAGAGCCCGACAGGGCCCGACAGAGCCCGACAGGGCCCGACAGGGCCCGACAGGGAACAGTAGAGCCCAGTAGAGCCCGACAGGGCCCAGTAGAGCCCGACAGGGCCCGACAGGGCCCGACAGGGCCCGACAGGGCCCGACAGGGACCTGTTTAGCCCAGTAGAGCCCGACAGGGCCCGACAGGGCCCAGTAGAACCCGACAGAGCCCGACAGAGCCCGACAGAGCCCGACAGAGCCCGACAGAGCCCGACAGAGCCCAGTTTAGCCCAGTAGAGCCCGACAGGGCCCAGTTTAGCCCAGTAGAGCCCGACAGGGCCCAGTTTAGCCCAGTAGAGCCCGACAGAGCCCGACAGGGCCCAGTAGAGCCCGACAGGGCCCGACAGGGACCAGTAGAGCCCGACAGAGCCCGGTAAAGCCCGACAGAGCCCGACAGAGCCCGACCGGGCCCAGTAGAGCCCGACAGGGAACAGTAGAGCCCAGTAGAGCCCGACAGAGCCTGACAGGGCCCGACAGGGCCCGACAGGGAACAGTAGAGCCCAGTAGAACTCGACAGAGCCCGACAGGGCCCAGTAGAGCCCGACAGGGCCCGACAGGGCCCGACAGAGCCCAGTTAAGCCCAGTAGATCCCGACAGAGCCCAGTAGAGCCCGACAGAGCCCGACAGGGCCCGACAGAGCCCGACAGGGCCCGACAGAGCCCAGTAGAGCCCGACAGGGCCCAGTTTAGCCCAGTAGAGCCCGACAGGGCCCAGTAGAGCCCGACAGGGCCCGACAGGGCCCAGTAGAGCCCGACAGGGCCCGACAGGGCCCAGTAGAGCCCGACAGGGCCCGACAGGGCCCAGTAGAGCCCGACAGGGCCCGACAGGGCCCAGTAGAGCCCGACAGGGCCCGACAGGGCCCAGTAGAGCCCGACAGGGCCCGACAGGGCCCAGCAGAGCCCGACAGGGCCCGACAGGGCCCAGTAGAGCCCGACAGGGCCCGACAGGGCCCAGCAGAGCCCGACAGGGCCCGACAGGGCCCAGTAGAGCCCGACAGGGCCCGACAGGGCCCAGCAGAGCCCGACAGGGCCCGACAGGGCCCAGTAGAGCCCGACAGGGCCCGACAGGGCCCAGCAGAGCCCGACAGGGCCCGACAGGGCCCAGTAGAGCCCGACAGGGAACAGTAGAGCCCGACAGAGCCCGACAGGGCCCAGTAGAGCCCAGTAGAGCCCGACAGGGCCCGACAGGGCCCAGTTTAGCCCAGTAGAGCCCGACAGGGCCCGACAGGGCCCGACAGGGCCCAGTAGAGCCCGACAGGGCCCAGTAGAGCCCGACAGGGCCCAGTAGAGCCCGACAGGGCCCAGTAGAGCCCAGTAGAACCCGACAGAGCCCGACAGGACCCGACAGGGCCCAGTAGAGCCCGACAGGGCCCAGTAGGGCCCCACAGGGCCCGACAGGGAACAGTAGGGCCCCACAGGGCCCGACAGGGAACAGTAGGGCCCCACAGGGCCCGACAGGGCCCAGTAGAGCCCGACAGGGCCCGACAGGGCCCAGTAGAGCCCGACAGGGCCCGACAGGGCCCAGTAGAGCCCGACAGGGCCCGACAGGGCCCAGTAGAGCCCGACAGGGCCCGACAGGGCCCAGTAGAGCCCGACAGGGCCCAGTAGAGCCCGACAGGGCCCGACAGGGCCCAGTAGAGCCCGACAGGGCCCGACAGGGCCCAGTAGAGCCCGACAGGGCCCGACAGGGCCCAGTAGAGCCCGACAGGGCCCAGTAGAGCCCAGTAGAGCCCGACAGAGCCCGACAGGGCCCGACAGGGAACAGTAGAGCCCGACAGGGCCCGACAGGGCCCAGTAGAGCCCGACAGGGCCCGACAGGGCCCAGTAGAGCCCGACAGGGAACAGTAGAGCCCGACAGAGCCCGACAGGGCCCAGTAGAGCCCAGTAGAGCCCGACAGGGCCCAGTTTAGCCCAGTAGAGCCCGACAGGGCCCGACAGGGCCCAGTAGAGCCCGACAGGGCCCAGTAGAGCCCGACAGGGCCCAGTAGAGCCCAGTAGAACCCGACAGAGCCCGACAGGACCCAGTAGGGCCCCACAGGGCCCGACAGGGAACAGTAGGGCCCCACAGGGCCCGACAGGGAACAGTAGGGCCCCACAGGGCCCAGTGGAGCCCGACAGGGAACAGTAGAGCCCAGTAGAGCCCGACAGGGCCCAGTAGGGCCCCCACAGAGCCCCCACAGAGCCCCCACAGAGCCCCCACAGAGCCCGACCGTGCCCAAGAGAGACCGCCAGAGCCCGCCAGAGCTCATTGCCCATTGCTCCGCAGGGCACCCCAACACGTGTCTTGGATCCTCAGAGCTCCCCCTTCCTCCTCAGGTCTCCCCAAAACGTTTCTTGGTTCCTCAGGGCTCCCCAAAACATGTCTTGCTTCCTCAGGGCTCCCCAAATCGTGTCTTGCTTCCTCGGGGATCCCCATTACTTCCCAGGGCTCACCAAAACGTGTCTTGGTTTCTCAGGGCTCCCCATTCCTCCCCAGCGCTCTGCAAAACGTGTCTTGGTTCCCTAAGGTACACTTTGCTATTAATTCCCTTTCCATCATTCCTATGGCTCTTGAGCGTAGTGAGCTTTTCTTCCACAGCTTTCCAATCGTGGCTATTACCACGGGCTCATTCCTCCGAGAATCTGGACCTCTAACTCGCCCGGTGCCTCCATCAGTAATCGGGGACGGCGCCTGCCATCCTGCCGCCATCGGTTGGTGTCGGGTGAGTGACTCGGGGCGCTGCTGGCCGAGAGCGGTTTTAGATCGCTTACCGTGCGACGTTAGAGTGATGGCAAGGGGGACTATTACTGCTTTGACAAAATATGCCGGGCATACTCAGGTGAGACTCGATTCAGAGTGATCTGTACCTGGACGGGAAATGCCGAAAGCTAAAGGGGGGCGCTTCTGTTGAGTCGAAGTTCAGATGGGACCCCCTTGCTTACTAAACTCCTGCTCAGAGAGGAGTCTAAGTGCAGCAGGGTCCAAACTTAGCCCCAGGCTGGATCTACGCTTTGTGTCTGTTGTGAGGTTCGGAATGGACCCCCTTGCTTTCTAAACTCTTCCTCGGAGAAGAGTCTAGGTGCGGCTGGATCCAAACTTAGCCCCAGATGGATCTACAGCTCATGTCTACAATACACAGAGCGTAGGGGAAACACCTAAGGGATTACATTTATATATGGCCAAAGGATTGCATGTGCTCACTCAACCCCTTATATCACTTAGCTGGGATTTCAGAGTTTCATCATTCTGCACCTCGACGTCCTTACCTCCCCTCCAGGGGCCTGGGGTCTGGTGGATTGCGGTCCGGATCCTTGGTCCCTGGAGGCAAACTCTCAGGCAAAGTCCATGAAAACAAGTAACCGAACAGAGTGGTACGGCGGGAGGGCTGACTCGAACTGCTGCCTTTGCTGAGGTCCCACCCGAGTGTAGAAATTCCTGGGTATTTATACCCTTACACACTATTTACCCACCCCTCACACCATGATAGCAACAATAGCAACAGTTGTGTCTGGAGTCTTCTTGCTTCTTAGTGGATCCTTTGCACTGACCTCAGACAGGCCTTTGCTTTGTGCAGCTCTAGATACGGTTTACGGTCCATAGGCACTTCATGCCAGCCTTGAATGTAGTGTTTTCTGTGAATGAATCCTATTTGTTCAAAGAAGTGCAATGCGGGCCTGATCTCACAGGTGGCGATCGTAGTCTGTAGCTGCTTTTGTTGCCATGAAGCAAAGGTCATAATGACAAGTGATATACTCTTAAGAGGCATTTTTCTTTAGCTAAAAAGACTCATATTGACAACGCGGTCACCTACAAAGAAAAAAAATTAGTTAAGACACTGTCTGTGAAATAACAGCACGCTAGTCAACAATGATCTTTGGTATCAACTGTAAAACACAAGTGAAGGGACTGTCCACTCCCCCTGCCCATGGATACTCTAGCCTGGATGATGGTACAAATTTTGCCTACAGACTTGAATGTGTCAATAGATTAACCATGGACGCCTGGGGCTCGGTCCACCCACACCTGACTCCATGCCTCCGGGCAGAGCAGCTCCAAGACAAACACGCACACGTGCAGACTGACGTTGCACAGAACGCTACAAACACCACCACTCCAACAGGACCAAAGTCATTCAACCATGAGAACAGCAGAGACGGCACCAAAACAAACTACAGGGAGGCAGTGGTGAGGTGAGGAGCCTCTACTGCTACCCCAAAACAAAAAGGAGCCGAACATCACGGCTCCTTACGAGACGGCGCCACTGGCACAACAAACAAACGGAGACGGCGCCACTGGCACAACAAACAAACGGAGACGGCGCAAGTGCAAGTAACTCCTGCAAAACCTAAAGACTTCAGGATGCTGGGAAGAAGTGCCAGTCCCTTAGACTGGATGGGTAGGGAGCAGAGCTGCCCACGCAGCCCAGAACTACACTATAACACACGACTGACCAGAAATGTCCGAGATGCAGGAACCATCCACGCTTTCAGCTGCTGATACAAGAAAACCGGCACCCAACTGGCAACAGGCCAATTGGCACCGGCATTCCAGACCCCGGGATGGCACCTGAGATGCCGGTCGTGCCCCTCGGGCACGACGAGACCCCAGGATCGTCTGAACGGCGCAAGGCAGGCTTCCCGAAGTGCACAACAACGCAGACACAGGCTGGAGCTGCCCTGCCCAAGCTGGCATCGCACTGTAAGGTTCCCTGCGCCCTTTACCCACCCAAAGGGGACTGGTCCTGGACAGTCCTTTCCCCTCTGAGACCTTTAGCCCCCCGCCCCTGCAGTTCCCAGCCCCTCCCCAGCCCCCGTGCCTCCACTTAGCTTTCAGAGGGCCGAGGGACCGAATCCATCCACAGAGGAAAACACCACATGGGCTCACGGGGATCTTCCTGCATTGCCGGGTTCCTCATCAACATCTGCAACAACACAAGTTAACACACACTCACTAAGCAGTGCCAGCACTAAATATCACGTGCATCAACACCGACGACATCCACAGCACCCACCTCCCCCGAAGTTCCCAGGCGTTCCATTCAGCCTCTCGTGCCATGGGCGCAGGCAGAAACCCTCACCACTCGTGGCACCTAAGACAGCAGAAAAAGAGCTCTAGTGCTTGGGACAAGTCCCCAGCCCCACACTCCTCCTCACCCCTACCCCTGCTCACCGCAAACGGTCCTCTGAGTCCAAAGGGGTCCACAAAGCCCCTGCAAAACAAGAAGGAAACACTGAACCGAGTCACCAGGCAGTACTGTGCTCCTGAACACCAGCCACCTCCTCACCTTCTTGGCTGCTGGTCGGCGTGCGGCTTCGCCCCTCCGAGCTTGCCTGTAGCGCCTGCTAAAACAAAGGCGCATGCTCAGATACTGCCCAAAAGCACAGCCTGCCCACAGACGGTCCCATGTCCCGCCCCTTTACCTGGGCTGCTCGCCCACCTGGCCTCTGTCACCTTCACCTGCCACGCTGTTGACCGCGTTGAGGCCCAGCTACCACCTGTAAAACACAAGCAAAGGATGCTGAGACCTGCACCAGAAACACAACACCTGAAATGAGACGCTGCTTCGGCCCAGCGCTCCTTGCTCACCTCGACCGAGGAGCTGCGGTGCCAATACCCGGCTTTCCTCCTCGCTTCGCACCTATAAAATAGAGAAACAACCAAACTTACATAGAGGCACACGGCACACCTTCCCTCTGAGACCTCGCACCGGCCCACCTGCTTACGGCGCTCGGCTTGCCTCTCCCGTCGCTCTTTTGGGCCAAGTTTTCCCTCTGCATCTGAAATCAAGGTATTCAACAGGTCACCCAGATGCTGATCAACAGCTTGACCATTCCACAGGTCTGCTTTCTATTCACAAAGAACACCAGAAGCTCTAATCGAGCCCCTAAATTACTGGTGAAGGGACTGCCCACTGCCCCTGCCCACAGCTGCTCCGTCCTAGATGACTGAACAACCTTTGCCCACACTATTACATATATCAAGAGATTAACCATGGACTCCTAGGGCTCAGTCCACCCACCCATGACTCTACGTCTCCAGGCAGAGCAGCTCCGAGCCAAACGCGCACATGCGAAGACTGACGCTCCACAGAACGCTACAAACAGCACGACTGCAACAGCACCAAAAACGCTCGACAATGAGAATGACTCCAAGACCAGAGACTGCATCAATCAAAAGAACCTGTGGGGAGGCAGAAGAGAGGCGAGAAGCCTCTACTGCAACCCCAAAACAAAAAGGAGCCGAACGTCACGGCCCCTTACGAGACGGCGGCACTGGCACAAACCAACCAACCAACCGACCGAGACGGCGGCACTGGCACAAACCAACCAACCAACCAACCGAGACGGCGGCACTGGCACAAACAAACCAACCAACCAACCAACCGAGACGGCGGCACTGGCACAAACCAACCAACCAACCAACCAACCGAGACGGCGGCACTGGCACAAACCAACCAACCGACCGACCGAGACGGCGGCACTGGCACAAACCAACCAACCAACCGACCGAGACGGCGGCACTGGCAAAACGCTCCCGCGAGACCTAAGAACTTCTTCCCAGCATCCTGAAGTGCCAGTCCCTTAGACTGGATGGGTAGAGAGGAGAGCTGCCCACGCAGCCCTGAACACCACCACAAAACAACTGACCAGAAATGTCCAAGGCGCAAGAACCATCCACGCTTTCGGCTGCTGATACAAGAAAACTGGCACCCAATTGGTGATAGGCCAATCGGCACCCGCATTCCAGACCCCGGGATGGCACCTGAGATGTCTGTCATGCCCCTCGGGCACGACGAGACCCCAGGATCGTCTGAACGGCGCAAGGCAGGCTTCCCGAAGTGCACAACAACGCAGACACAGGCTGGAGCTGCCCTGCCCAAGCTGGCATCGCACTGTAAGGTTCCCTGCGCCCTTTACCCACCCAAAGGGAACTGGTCCTGGACGGCCCTTTCCCCTCTGAGATCTTTAGCCCCTCGCCCCTGCAGTTCCCAGCCCCTTCCCAGCCCCCGTGCCTCCACTTAGCTTTCAGAGGGCCAAGGGACTGAATCCATCCGGGGAGGAAAACACCACATGGGCTCATGGGGATCTTCCTGCAGTTGCCAGTTTCCCCTTCATCCCCTGCAATAAGAAAAGAAAACAGACACACACTATTGAGCACCAGGGTAATATTTACCAGTACTAGTCTAATAGCCACTGCGCACCTTGGCTGAGTTCTGGGAAGGACATTTGAATCATCCATCCACCAGGGGCCACCGCCCACTGCAAGGGTTCTGGGGACAACACCGTGTTCTGTGGGTGATCAGGCAGGCGATGAGCCACCCCAGAGCCAGAAAGACACTCTGCCTTATGGCCCCGCTGCTTCCTGCAGAAGTGCTAGAACTCCATTTACAGATACAAGACGCTCACTCTAACCCCCGCTAGATCACCTGAGCGTCAGTCCTAGGAGAAAAGATTATACCAGCAGCTTGGTATACAGCAGTAAAAACCAAAGAAACAATGCTCCATTTTCATTGCAGTCAGGGGTTCTGGGAAAACGTGAAGCACCTGAAATTGATTTAGTAAATTACACATAGTTACAAACACACTTTCTGCTACAGCTGCTGTTGAACCTTTGCTGCTCCTGAAGCTCTTACCTCTAGCAGACACCTCCACTTCTCCAAACAGGTCTGTCCATGCTGACTAAACAGCTCAAAAGCTGCCCACTGCTGAAGGAGCAGCAGAGAACCAGCACCACAGCAGCCCTGGAGCAGAATGAGCTCCTGCCCAGGGGCTGCGGCTCAAATACCCCGGGCCCCGCCCACCCCCCTCCCACAATCCCCTGGGGAAGGGGAGGGGTCAATCGGCCCAGGCCCCGCCCACCACCCTGACCAAACCACCTGGGGAAGGGGCAGGGTCAATAATTAATATGGTAATAAATAGATTCTACGAGAATCTCTTCTAAAAAGTAACCCAGGGCTTTCTTTGCCTCCCCAGGACTCCAAAGGTCTCCCCAGGACTCCCCTCATCTTCCAGGGCTCTCCGGACCCTCCCCAGCTATCGCCTCATCTCCCTGGGGCTCCCCTGAGATCCACCGTCCTCCCCAGGGTTCGCATCGATTCCCCAAGGCTGCCAAGTTCTCCCCAGGGCTCGTCTTGGTTCCCCAGGGCTCCCCAAGACGTGTCTTGGTTCCCCGGGCTCCCCATTCCTCCCCAGGCTCCCCAAAACGTGTCTTGGTTCCCCGGGGCTCCCCATTCCTCCCCAGGGCTCCCCAAAACATGTCTTGGTTCCCCGGGGCTCCCCATTCCTCCCCAGGCTCCCCAAAACGTGTCTTGGTTCCCCAGGGCTCCCCAAAACGTGTCTTGGTTCCTCAGGGCTCCACATTCCTCCACAGGGCTCCCCAAAACGTGTCTTGGTTCCCCCGGGCTCCCCAAAACGTGTCTTGGTTCCCCAGAGCTCCCCATTCCTCCCCAGGGCTCCCCAAAACGTGTCTTGGTTCCCCGGGCTCCCCATTCCTCCCCAGGCTCCCCAAGACGTGTCTTGGTTCCTCAGGGCTCCACATTCCTCCCCAGGGCTCCCCAAAACGTGTCTTGGTTCCTCAGGGTTCCCCAAAACGTGTCTTGGTTCCTCAGGGCTCCCCAAGACGTGTCTTGGTTCCTCAGGGCTCCACATTCCTCCCCAGGGCTCCCCAAAACGTGTCTTGGTTCCTCAGAGCTCCCCAAGACGTGTCTTGGTTCCTCAGGGCTCCCCACGACGTGTCTTGGTTCCCCAGAGCTCCCCATTCCTCCCCAGGGCCCCCCCGACAGGGCCCGACAGAGCCCGACAGGGAACAGTAGAGCCCAGTAGAGCCCGACAGAGCCCGACAGGGCCCGACAGAGCCCGACAGGGCCCAGTAGAGCCCGACAGGGCCCGACAGGGCCCGACAGGGCCCAGTAGAGCCCGACAGAGCCCGACAGAGCCCGACAGAACCCGACAGAGCCCGACAGAGCCCAGTAGAGCCCGACAGAGCCCGACAGAGTCCGACGGGGCCCGACAGGGCCCGACAGAGCCCGAGAGGGCCCGACAGAGCCCGAAAGGGCCCGACAGGGAACAGTAGAGCCCGACAGAGCCCGACAGAGCCCGAGAGGGCCCGACAGAGCCCGACAGGGCCCAGTAGAGCCCGACAGGGCCCGACAGGGCCCAGTAGAGCCCGACAGGGCCCGACAGAGCCCGACAGGGCCCAGTAGAGCCCGACAGGGCCCGACAGGGCCCAACAGGGCCCAGTAGAGCCCGACAGAGCCCGACAGAGCCCGACAGGGCCCGACAGGGCCCGACAGAGCCCGACAGAGCCCGACAGGGCCCAGTAGAGCCCGACAGAGCCCGACAGAGCCCGACAGAGCCCGACAGGGCCCGACAGAGCCCGACAGAGCCCGACAGAAACCGACAGAGCCCGACAGGGCCCAGTAGAGCCCGACAGAGCCCGACAGAGCCCGACAGAGCCCGACAGGGCCCGACAGGGCCCGACAGAGCCCGACAGAGCCCAGTAGAGCCCGACAGAGCCCGACAGGGCCCAGTAGAGCCCGACAGAGCCCGACAGGGCCCGACAGGGCCCGACAGAGCCCGACAGAGCCCAGTAGAGCCCGACAGAGCCCGACAGAGCCCGACAGAGCCCGAGAGGGCCCGACAGGGGCCGATAGGGCCCAGTAGAGCCCGACAGAGCCCGACAGAGCCCGACAGGGCCCGACAGAGCCCGACAGAGCCCAGTAGAGCCCGACAGAGCCCGACAGGGCCCGACAGGGCCCGACAGGGCCCAGTAGAGCCCGACAGAGCCCGACAGGGCCCGACAGGGCCCAGTAGAGCCCGACAGAGCCCGACAGAGCCCGACAGAGCCCGACAGGGCCCGACAGGGCCCAGTAGAGCCCGACAGAGCCCGACAGAGCCCGACAGAGCCCGACAGGGCCCAGTTTAGCCCAGTAGAGCCCGACAGAGCCCGACAGAGCCCAACAGAGCCCGACAGAGCCCGACAGAGCCCGACAGGGCCCGACAGGGCCCGACAGAGCCCGACAGAGCCCGACAGGGCCCAGTAGAGCCCGACAGAGCCCGACAGAGCCCGACAGAGCCCGACAGAGCCCAACAGAGCCCGACAGAGCCCGACAGGGCCCGACAGAGCCCGACAGAGCCCAATAGAGCTCGACAGAGCCCGACAGAGCCCGACAGGGCCCAAAAGGGCCCGACAGAGCCCGACAGAGCCCGACAGAACCCGACAGAGCCCGACAGGGCCCGACAGGGCCCGACAGAGCCCGACAGAGCCCGACAGGGCCCAGTAGAGCCCGACAGAGCCCGACAGAGCCCGACAGAGCCCGACAGGGCCCGACAGGGAACAGTAGAGCCCAGTAGAGCCCGACAGAGCCCGACAGAGCCCGACAGGGCCCGACAGAGCCCGACAGAACCCGACAGAGCCCGACAGAGCCCAACAGGGCCCGACACGGCCCAACAGAGCCCGACAGAGCCCGACAGAACCCGACAGAGCCCGACAGAGCCCAGTAGAGCCCGACAGAGCCCGACAGAGCCCGACAGAGCCCGACAGGGCCCGACAGGGCCCGACAGAGCCCGACAGAGCCCGACAGGGCCCGACAGAGCCCGACAGGGCCCGACAGGGAACAGTAGAGCCCAGTAGAGCCCGACAGAGCCCGACAGAGCCCGACAGAGCCCGACAGGGCCCGACAGAGCCCGACAGGGCCCAGTAGAGCCCGAGAGAGCCCGACAGGGCCCGACAGGGCCCGACAGGGCCCAGTAGAGCCCGACAGAGCCCAGTAGAGCCCGACAGAGCCCGACAGAGCCCGACAGGGCCTGACAGGGCCCGACGGAGCCCGACAGAGCCCGACAGAGCCCGACAGGGCCTGACAGGGCCCGACAGAGCCCGACAGAGCCCGACAGGGCCCGACAGAGCCCGACAGAGCCCGACAGGGCCCAGTAGAGCCCGACAGAGCCCGACAGAGCCCGACAGATCCCGACAAAGCCCGACAGGGACCGACAGGGCCCGACAGAGCCCGACAGGGACCGACAGAGCCCGACAGAGCCCGACAGAGCCGGACAGGGCCCGACAGAGCCCAACAGAGCCCGACAGAGCCCGACAGGGCCCAGTAGAGCCCGACAGAGCCCGATAGAGCCCGACAGAGCCCGACAGGGCCCGACAGAGCCCGACAGGGCCCGACAGAGCCCGACAGAGCCCAGTAGAGCCCGACAGAGCCCGACAGGGCCCGACAGGGAACAGTAGAGCCCAGTAGAGCCCGACAGAGCCCGACAGAGCCCGACAGAGCCCGACAGGGCCCGACAGAGCCCGACAGAACCCGACAGAGCCCGACAGAGCCCGACAGAGCCCAGTAGAGCCCGACAGAGCCCGACAGAGCCCGACAGAGCCCGACAGGGCCCGACAGAGCCCGACAGGGCCCGACAGGGAACAGTAGAGCCCAGTAGAGCCCGACAGAGCCCGACAGAGCCTGACAGAGCCCGACAGGGCCCGACAGAGCCCGACGGGGTCCAGTAGAGCCCGACAGAGCCCGACAGGGCCCGACAGGGCCCGACAGGGCCCAGTAGAGCCCGACAGAGCCCAGTAGAGCCCGACAGAGCCCGACAGAGCCCGACAGGGCCCGACAGGGCCCGACAGAGCCCGACAGAGCCCGACAGGGCCCGACAGAGCCCGACAGAGCCCAACAGGGCCCAGTAGAGCCCGACAGAGCCCGACAGAGCCCGACAGAGCCCGACAGGGCCCGACAGGGCCCGACAGATCCCGACAGGGCCCGACAGAGCCCGACAGAGCCCGACAGAGCCGGACAGGGCCCGACAGAGCCCAACAGAGCCCGACAGAGCCCGACAGGGCCCAGTAGAGCCCGACAGAGCCCGACAGAGCCCGACAGAGCCCGACAGGGCCCGACAGGGCCCGACAGGGCCCAGTAGAGCCCGACAGAGCCCAGTAGAGCCCGACAGAGCCCGACAGGGCCCGACAGGGCCCAGTAGAGCCCGACAGAGCCCGACAGAGCCCGACAGAGCCCTACAGGGCCCGACAGAGCCCGACAGGGCCCGACAGGGCCCGACAGAGCCCGACAGGGCCCAGTTTAGCCCAGTAGAGCCCGACAGAGCCCGACAGGGCCCGACAGAGCCCGACAGGGCCCGACAGGGCCCAGTAGAGCCCGAGAGAGCCCGACAGAGACCGACAGAGACCGACAAGGCCCGACAGAGCCCGACAGGGCCCGACAGAGCCCGACAGAGCCCAGTAGAGCCCAACAGAGCCCAACAGAGCCCGACAGAGCCCGACAGAGCCCAGTAGAGCCCGACAGAGCCCGACAGAGCCCGAAAGAGCCCGACAGAGCCCGACAGGGCCCGACAGATCCTGACAGAGCCCGACAGGGCCCGACAGAGCCCAACAGAGCCCAACAGAGCCCGACAGAGCCCAGTAGAGCCCGACAGAGCCCGACAGAGCCCGACAGAGCCCGACAGGGCCCGACAGGGCCCGACAGAGCCCGACAGGGCCCGACAGAGCCCGACAGGGCCCGACAGGGCCCAACAGGGCCCAGTAGAGCCCGACAGAGCCCGACAGAGCCCGACAGGGCCCGACAGAGCCTGACAGGGCCCAGTAGAGCCTGACAGAGCCCGACAGGGCCCGACAGGGCCCGACAGGGCCCAGTAGAGCCCGACAGAGCCCGACAGAGCCCGACAGAGCCCGAGAGGGCCCGACAGAGCCCGACAGAGCCCGACAGAAACCGACAGAGCCCGACAGGGCCCAGTAGAGCCCGACAGAGCCCGACAGAGCCCGACAGAGCCCGACAGGGCCCGACAGGGCCCGACAGAGCCCGACAGAGCCCAGTAGAGCCTGACAGAGCCCGACAGAGCCCGACAGAGCCCGAGAGGGCCCGACAGGGCCCGATAGGGCCCAGTAGAGCCCGACAGAGCCCGACAGAGCCCGACAGGGCCCGACAGAGCCCGACAGAGCCCAGTAGAGCCCGACAGAGCCCGACAGGGCCCGACAGGGCCCGACAGGGCCCAGTAGAGCCCGACAGAGCCCGACAGGGCCCGACAGGGCCCAGTAGAGCCCGACAGAGCCCGACAGAGCCCGACAGAGCCCGACAGGGCCCGACAGGGCCCAGTAGAGCCCGACAGAGCCCGACAGAGCCCGACAGAGCCCGACAGGGCCCAGTTTAGCCCAGTAGAGCCCGACAGAGCCCGACAGAGCCCAACAGAGCCCGACAGAGCCCGACAGAGCCCAGTAGAGCCCGACAGAGCCCGACAGAGCCCGACAGAGCCCAACAGAGCCCGACAGAGCCCGACAGGGCCCGACAGAGCCCGACAGAGCCCAATAGAGCTCGACAGAGCCCGACAGAGCCCGACAGGGCCCAAAAGGGCCCGACAGAGCCCGACAGAGCCCGACAGAACCCGACAGAGCCCGACAGGGCCCGACAGGGCCCGACAGAGCCCGACAGAGCCCGACAGGGCCCAGTAGAGCCCGACAGAGCCCGACAGAGCCCGACAGAGCCCGACAGGGCCCGACAGGGAACAGTAGAGCCCAGTAGAGCCCGACAGAGCCCGACAGAGCCCGACAGGGCCCGACAGAGCCCGACAGAACCCGACAGAGCCCGACAGAGCCCAACAGGGCCCGACACGGCCCAACAGAGCCCGACAGAGCCCGACAGAACCCGACAGAGCCCGACAGAGCCCAGTAGAGCCCGACAGAGCCCGACAGAGCCCGACAGAGCCCGACAGGGCCCGACAGGGCCCGACAGAGCCCGACAGAGCCCGACAGGGCCCGACAGAGCCCGACAGGGCCCGACAGGGAACAGTAGAGCCCAGTAGAGCCCGACAGAGCCCGACAGAGCCCGACAGAGCCCGACAGGGCCCGACAGAGCCCGACAGGGCCCAGTAGAGCCCGAGAGAGCCCGACAGGGCCCGACAGGGCCCGACAGGGCCCAGTAGAGCCCGACAGAGCCCAGTAGAGCCCGACAGAGCCCGACAGAGCCCGACAGGGCCTGACAGGGCCCGACGGAGCCCGACAGAGCCCGACAGAGCCCGACAGGGCCTGACAGGGCCCGACAGAGCCCGACAGAGCCCGACAGGGCCCGACAGAGCCCGACAGAGCCCGACAGGGCCCAGTAGAGCCCGACAGAGCCCGACAGAGCCCGACAGAGCCCGACAAAGCCCGACAGGGACCGACAGGGCCCGACAGAGCCCGACAGGGACCGACAGAGCCCGACAGAGCCCGACAGAGCCGGACAGGGCCCGACAGAGCCCAACAGAGCCCGACAGAGCCCGACAGGGCCCAGTAGAGCCCGACAGAGCCCGATAGAGCCCGACAGAGCCCGACAGGGCCCGACAGAGCCCGACAGGGCCCGACAGAGCCCGACAGAGCCCAGTAGAGCCCGACAGAGCCCGACAGGGCCCGACAGGGAACAGTAGAGCCCAGTAGAGCCCGACAGAGCCCGACAGAGCCCGACAGAGCCCGACAGGGCCCGACAGAGCCCGACAGAACCCGACAGAGCCCGACAGAGCCCGACAGAGCCCAGTAGAGCCCGACAGAGCCCGACAGAGCCCGACAGAGCCCGACAGGGCCCGACAGAGCCCGACAGGGCCCGACAGGGAACAGTAGAGCCCAGTAGAGCCCGACAGAGCCCGACAGAGCCTGACAGAGCCCGACAGGGCCCGACAGAGCCCGACGGGGTCCAGTAGAGCCCGACAGAGCCCGACAGGGCCCGACAGGGCCCGACAGGGCCCAGTAGAGCCCGACAGAGCCCAGTAGAGCCCGACAGAGCCCGACAGAGCCCGACAGGGCCCGACAGGGCCCGACAGAGCCCGACAGAGCCCGACAGGGCCCGACAGAGCCCGACAGAGCCCTACAGGGCCCGACAGAGCCCGACAGAGCCCAACAGGGCCCAGTAGAGCCCGACAGAGCCCGACAGAGCCCGACAGAGCCCGACAAAGCCCGACAGGGCCCGACAGGGCCCGACAGATCCCGACAGGGCCCGACAGAGCCCGACAGAGCCCGACAGAGCCGGACAGGGCCCGACAGAGCCCAACAGAGCCCGACAGAGCCCGACAGGGCCCAGTAGAGCCCGACAGAGCCCGACAGAGCCCGACAGAGCCCGACAGGGCCCGACAGGGCCCGACAGGGCCCAGTAGAGCCCGACAGAGCCCAGTAGAGCCCGACAGAGCCCGACAGGGCCCGACAGGGCCCAGTAGAGCCCGACAGAGCCCGACAGAGCCCGACAGAGCCCTACAGGGCCCGACAGAGCCCGACAGGGCCCGACAGGGCCCGACAGAGCCCGACAGGGCCCAGTTTAGCCCAGTAGAGCCCGACAGAGCCCGACAGGGCCCGACAGAGCCCGACAGGGCCCGACAGGGCCCAGTAGAGCCCGAGAGAGCCCGACAGAGACCGACAGAGACCGACAAGGCCCGACAGAGCCCGACAGGGCCCGACAGAGCCCGACAGAGCCCAGTAGAGCCCAACAGAGCCCAACAGAGCCCGACAGAGCCCGACAGAGCCCAGTAGAGCCCGACAGAGCCCGACAGAGCCCGACAGAGCCCGACAGGGCCCGACAGGGCCCGACAGAGGCCGACAGGGCCCGACAGAGCCCGACAGGGCCCAACAGGGAACAGTAGAGCCCAGTAGAGCCCGACAGAGCCCGACAGAGCCCGACAGGGCCCGACAGAGCCCGACAGGGCCCAGTAGAGCCTGACAGAGCCCGACAGGGCCCGACAGGGCCCGACAGGGCCCAGTAGAGCCCGACAGAGCCCGACAGAGCCCGACAGAGCCCGAGAGGGCCCGACAGAGCCCGACAGAGCCCGACAGAAACCGACAGAGCCCGACAGGGCCCAGTAGAGCCCGACAGAGCACGACAGGGCCCGACAGGGCCCGACAGAGCCCGACAGAGCCCGACAGGGCCCGACAGAGCCCGACAGAGCCCGACAGGGCCCAGTAGAGCCCGACAGAGCCCGACAGAGCCCGACAGAGCCCGACAGGGCCCGACAGAGCCCGACAGAGCCCGACAGAAACCGACAGAGCCCGACAGGGCCCAGTAGAGCCCGACAGAGCCCGACAGAGCCCGACAGAGCCCGACAGGGCCCGACAGGGCCCGACAGAGCCCGACAGAGCCCAGTAGAGCCTGACAGAGCCCGACAGAGCCCGACAGAGCCCGAGAGGGCCCGACAGGGCCCGATAGGGCCCAGTAGAGCCCGACAGAGCCCGACAGAGCCCGACAGGGCCCGACAGAGCCCGACAGAGCCCAGTAGAGCCCGACAGAGCCCGACAGGGCCCGACAGGGCCCGACAGGGCCCAGTAGAGCCCGACAGAGCCCGACAGGGCCCGACAGGGCCCGACAGGGCCCAGTAGAGCCCGACAGAGCCCGACAGAGCCCGACAGAGCCCGACAGGGCCCGACAGGGCCCGACAGAGCCCGACAGAGCCCGACAGGGCCCGACAGAGCCCGACAGGGCCCGACAGGGAACAGTAGAGCCCAGTAGAGCCCGACAGAGCCCGACAGAGCCCGACAGAGCCCGACAGGGCCCGACAGAGCCCGACAGGGCCCAGTAGAGCCCGAGAGAGCCCGACAGGGCCCGACAGGGCCCGACAGGGCCCAGTAGAGCCCGACAGAGCCCAGTAGAGCCCGACAGAGCCCGACAGAGCCCGACAGGGCCTGACAGGGCCCGACGGAGCCCGACAGAGCCCGACAGAGCCCGACAGGGCCTGACAGGGCCCGACAGAGCCCGACAGAGCCCGACAGGGCCCGACAGAGCCCGACAGAGCCCGACAGGGCCCAGTAGAGCCCGACAGAGCCCGACAGAGCCCGACAGAGCCCGACAAAGCCCGACAGGGACCGACAGGGCCCGACAGAGCCCGACAGGGACCGACAGAGCCCGACAGAGCCCGACAGAGCCGGACAGGGCCCGACAGAGCCCAACAGAGCCCGACAGAGCCCGACAGGGCCCAGTAGAGCCCGACAGAGCCCGATAGAGCCCGACAGAGCCCGACAGGGCCCGACAGAGCCCGACAGGGCCCGACAGAGCCCGACAGAGCCCAGTAGAGCCCGACAGAGCCCGACAGGGCCCGACAGGGAACAGTAGAGCCCAGTAGAGCCCGACAGAGCCCGACAGAGCCCGACAGAGCCCGACAGGGCCCGACAGAGCCCGACAGAACCCGACAGAGCCCGACAGAGCCCGACAGAGCCCAGTAGAGCCCGACAGAGCCCGACAGAGCCCGACAGAGCCCGACAGGGCCCGACAGAGCCCGACAGGGCCCGACAGGGAACAGTAGAGCCCAGTAGAGCCCGACAGAGCCCGACAGAGCCTGACAGAGCCCGACAGGGCCCGACAGAGCCCGACGGGGTCCAGTAGAGCCCGACAGAGCCCGACAGGGCCCGACAGGGCCCGACAGGGCCCAGTAGAGCCCGACAGAGCCCAGTAGAGCCCGACAGAGCCCGACAGAGCCCGACAGGGCCCGACAGGGCCCGACAGAGCCCGACAGAGCCCGACAGGGCCCGACAGAGCCCGACAGAGCCCTACAGGGCCCGACAGAGCCCGACAGAGCCCAACAGGGCCCAGTAGAGCCCGACAGAGCCCGACAGAGCCCGACAGAGCCCGACAAAGCCCGACAGGGCCCGACAGGGCCCGACAGATCCCGACAGGGCCCGACAGAGCCCGACAGAGCCCGACAGAGCCGGACAGGGCCCGACAGAGCCCAACAGAGCCCGACAGAGCCCGACAGGGCCCAGTAGAGCCCGACAGAGCCCGACAGAGCCCGACAGAGCCCGACAGGGCCCGACAGGGCCCGACAGGGCCCAGTAGAGCCCGACAGAGCCCAGTAGAGCCCGACAGAGCCCGACAGGGCCCGACAGGGCCCAGTAGAGCCCGACAGAGCCCGACAGAGCCCGACAGAGCCCTACAGGGCCCGACAGAGCCCGACAGGGCCCGACAGGGCCCGACAGAGCCCGACAGGGCCCAGTTTAGCCCAGTAGAGCCCGACAGAGCCCGACAGGGCCCGACAGAGCCCGACAGGGCCCGACAGGGCCCAGTAGAGCCCGAGAGAGCCCGACAGAGACCGACAGAGACCGACAAGGCCCGACAGAGCCCGACAGGGCCCGACAGAGCCCGACAGAGCCCAGTAGAGCCCAACAGAGCCCAACAGAGCCCGACAGAGCCCGACAGAGCCCAGTAGAGCCCGACAGAGCCCGACAGAGCCCGAAAGAGCCCGACAGAGCCCGACAGGGCCCGACAGATCCTGACAGAGCCCGACAGGGCCCGACAGAGCCCAACAGAGCCCAACAGAGCCCGACAGAGCCCAGTAGAGCCCGACAGAGCCCGACAGAGCCCGACAGAGCCCGACAGGGCCCGACAGGGCCCGACAGAGGCCGACAGGGCCCGACAGAGCCCGACAGGGCCCAACAGGGAACAGTAGAGCCCAGTAGAGCCCGACAGAGCCCGACAGAGCCCGACAGGGCCCGACAGAGCCCGACAGGGCCCAGTAGAGCCTGACAGAGCCCGACAGGGCCCGACAGGGCCCGACAGGGCCCAGTAGAGCCCGACAGAGCCCGACAGAGCCCGACAGAGCCCGAGAGGGCCCGACAGAGCCCGACAGAGCCCGACAGAAACCGACAGAGCCCGACAGGGCCCAGTAGAGCCCGACAGAGCACGACAGGGCCCGACAGGGCCCGACAGAGCCCGACAGAGCCCGACAGGGCCCGACAGAGCCCGACAGAGCCCGACAGGGCCCAGTAGAGCCCGACAGAGCCCGACAGAGCCCGACAGAGCCCGACAGGGCCCGACAGAGCCCGACAGAGCCCGACAGAAACCGACAGAGCCCGACAGGGCCCAGTAGAGCCCGACAGAGCCCGACAGAGCCCGACAGAGCCCGACAGGGCCCGACAGGGCCCGACAGAGCCCGACAGAGCCCAGTAGAGCCTGACAGAGCCCGACAGAGCCCGACAGAGCCCGAGAGGGCCCGACAGGGCCCGATAGGGCCCAGTAGAGCCCGACAGAGCCCGACAGAGCCCGACAGGGCCCGACAGAGCCCGACAGAGCCCAGTAGAGCCCGACAGAGCCCGACAGGGCCCGACAGGGCCCGACAGGGCCCAGTAGAGCCCGACAGAGCCCGACAGGGCCCGACAGGGCCCGACAGGGCCCAGTAGAGCCCGACAGAGCCCGACAGAGCCCGACAGAGCCCGACAGGGCCCGACAGGGCCCAGTAGAGCCCGACAGAGCCCGACAGAGCCCGACAGAGCCCGACAGGGCCCAGTTTAGCCCAGTAGAGCCCGACAGAGCCCGACAGAGCCCAACAGAGCCCGACAGAGCCCGACAGAGCCCAGTAGAGCCCGACAGAGCCCGACAGAGCCCAACAGAGCCCGACAGAGCCCGACAGGGCCCGACAGAGCCCGACAGAGCCCAATAGAGCTCGACAGAGCCCGACAGGGCCCAAAAGGGCCCGACAGAGCCCGACAGAGCCCGACAGAACCCGACAGAGCCCGACAGGGCCCGACAGGGCCCGACAGAGCCCGACAGAGCCCGACAGGGCCCAGTAGAGCCCGACAGAGCCCGACAGAGCCCGACAGGGCCCGACAGGGAACAGTAGAGCCCAGTAGAGCCCGACAGAGCCCGACAGAGCCCGACAGGGCCCGACAGAGCCCGACAGAACCCGACAGAGCCCGACAGAGCCCAACAGGGCCCGACACGGCCCAACAGAGCCCGACAGAGCCCGACAGAACCCGACAGAGCCCGACAGAGCCCAGTAGAGCCCGACAGAGCCCGACAGAGCCCGACAGAGCCCGACAGGGCCCGACAGGGCCCGACAGAGCCCGACAGAGCCCGACAGGGCCCGACAGAGCCCGACAGGGCCCGACAGGGAACAGTAGAGCCCAGTAGAGCCCGACAGAGCCCGACAGAGCCCGACAGGGCCCGACAGAGCCCGACAGGGCCCAGTAGAGCCCGACAGAGCCCGACAGGGCCCGACAGGGCCCGACAGGGCCCAGTAGAGCCCGACAGAGCCCAGTAGAGCCCGACAGAGCCCGACAGAGCCCGACAGGGCCTGACAGGGCCCGACGGAGCCCGACAGAGCCCGACAGAGCCCGACAGGGCCTGACAGGGCCCGACAGAGCCCGACAGAGCCCGACAGGGCCCGACAGAGCCCGACAGAGCCCGACAGGGCCCAGTAGAGCCCGACAGAGCCCGACAGAGCCCGACAGAGCCCGACAAAGCCCGACAGGGCCCGACAGGGCCCGACAGAGCCCGACAGGGACCGACAGAGCCCGACAGGGACCGACAGAGCCGGACAGGGCCCGACAGAGCCCAACAGAGCCCGACAGAGCCCGACAGGGCCCAGTAGAGCCCGACAGAGCCCGATAGAGCCCGACAGAGCCCGACAGGGCCCGACAGAGCCCGACAGGGCCCGACAGAGCCCGACAGAGCCCAGTAGAGCCCGACAGAGCCCGACAGGGCCCGACAGGGAACAGTAGAGCCCAGTAGAGCCCGACAGAGCCCGACAGAGCCCGACAGAGCCCGACAGGGCCCGACAGAGCCCGACAGAACCCGACAGAGCCCGACAGAGCCCGACAGAGCCCAGTAGAGCCCGACAGAGCCCGACAGAGCCCGACAGAGCCCGACAGGGCCCGACAGAGCCCGACAGAGCCCAGTAGAGCCCGACAGAGCCCGACAGAGCCTGACAGAGCCCGACAGGGCCCGACAGAGCCCGACGGGGTCCAGTAGAGCCCGACAGAGACCGACAGGGCCCGACAGGGCCCGACAGGGCCCAGTAGAGCCCGACAGAGCCCGACAGAGCCTGACAGAGCCCGACAGGGCCCGACAGAGCCCGACGGGGTCCAGTAGAGCCCGACAGAGCCCGACAGAAACCGACAGGGCCCGACAGGGCCCGACAGAGCCCGACAGGGCCCGACAGAGCCCGACAGAGCCCTACAGGGCCCGACAGAGCCCGACAGAGCCCGACAGGGCCCAGTAGAGCCCGACAGAGCCCGACAGAGCCCGACAGAGCCCGACAAAGCCCGACAGGGCCCGACAGGGCCCGACAGAGCCCGACAGGGCCCGACAGAGCCCGACAGAGCCCGACAGAGCCGGACAGGGCCCGACAGAGCCCAACAGAGCCCGACAGAGCCCGACAGGGCCCAGTAGAGCCCGACAGAGCCCGACAGAGCCCGACAGAGCCCGACAGGGCCCGACAGGGCCCGACAGGGCCCAGTAGAGCCCGACAGAGCCCAGTAGAGCCCGACAGAGCCCGACAGAGCCCGACAGGGCCCAGTAGAGCCCGACAGAGCCCGACAGAGCCCGACAGAGCCCTACAGGGCCCGACAGAGCCCGACAGGGCCCGACAGGGCCCGACAGAGCCCGACAGGGCCCAGTTTAGCCCAGTAGAGCCCGACAGAGCCCGACAGGGCCCGACAGAGCCCGACAGGGCCCGACAGGGCCCAGTAGAGCCCGAGAGAGCCCGACAGAGACCGACAGAGACCGACAAGGCCCGACAGAGCCCGACAGGGCCCGACAGAGCCCGACAGAGCCCAGTAGAGCCCAACAGAGCCCAACAGAGCCCGACAGAGCCCGACAGAGCCCAGTAGAGCCCGACAGAGCCCGACAGAGCCCGACAGAGCCCGACAGAGCCCGACAGGGCCCGACAGATCCTGACAGAGCCCGACAGGGCCCGACAGAGACCAACAGAGCCCAACAGAGCCCGACAGAGCCCAGTAGAGCCCGACAGAGCCCGACAGAGCCCGACAGAGCCCGACAGGGCCCGACAGGGCCCGACAGGGCCCGACAGAGGCCGACAGGGCCCGACAGAGCCCGACAGGGCCCGACAGGGAACAGTAGAGCCCAGTAGAGCCCGACAGAGCCCGACAGAGCCCGACAGGGCCCGACAGAGCCCGACAGGGCCCAGTAGAGCCTGACAGAGCCCGACAGGGCCCGACAGGGCCCGACAGGGCCCAGTAGAGCCCGACAGAGCCCGACAGAGCCCGACAGAGCCCGAGAGGGCCCGACAGAGCCCGACAGAGCCCGACAGAAACCGACAGAGCCCGACAGGGCCCAGTAGAGCCCGACAGAGCCCGACAGAGCCCGACAGGGCCCGACAGGGAACAGTAGAGCCCAGTAGAGCCCGATAGAGCCCGACAGAGCCCGACAGAGCCCGACAGGGCCCGACAGAGCCCGACAGAGCCCGACAAGGCCCGACAGGGCCCGACAGGGCCCGACAGAGCCCGACAGAACCTGACAGAGCCCGACAGAAACCAGTAGAGCCCGACAGAGCCCGACAGAGCCCGACAGAGCCCGACAGGGCCCGACAGAGCCCGACAGAGCCCGACAGGGCCCGACAGAGCCCGACAGGGCCCGACAGGGAACAGTAGAGCCCAGTAGAGCCCGACAGAGCCCGACAGAGCCCGACAGAGCCCGACAGAGCCCGAGAGGGCCCGACAGAGCCCGACAGGGCCCAGTAGAGCCCGACAGAGCCCGACAGGGCACGACAGGGCCCGACAGGGCCCAGTAGAGCCCGACAGAGCCCGACAGAGCCCGACAGAGCCCGACAGGGCCCGACAGGGCCCGACAGAGCCCGACAGGGCCCGACAGAGCCCGACAGAGCCCGACAGGGCCCGACAGAGCCCGACAGGGCCCAGTAGAGCCCGACAGAGCCCGACAGAGCCCGACAGAGCCCGACAAAGCCCGACAGGGCCCGACAGGGCCCAGTAGAGCCCGACAGGGCCCGACAGAACCCGACAGAGCCCGACAGAGCCTGACAGGGCCCGACAGAGCCCGACAGAGCCCGACAGAGCCCGACAGAGCCCGACAGGGCCCGACAGAGCCCGAGAGAGCCCAGTAGAGCTCGACAGAGCCCGACAGAGCCCGACAGGGCCCGACAGGGCCCAGTAGAGCCCGACAGAGCCCGACAGAGCCCGACAGGGCCCGACAGGGCCCGACAGAGCCCGACAGAGCCCGACAGAGCCCGACAGGGCCCAGTAGAGCCCGACAGAGCCCGACAGGGCCCGACAGAGCCCGACAGAGCCCGACAGGGCCCGACAGAGCCCGACAGAGCCCAGTAGAGCCCGACAGAGCCCGAGAGAGTCCGACTGAGCCCGACAGGGCCCGACAGAGCCCGCAAGGGCCCGACAGGGCCCGACAGAGCCCGACAGAGCCCAGTAGAGCCCGACAGAGCCCGACAGAGCCCGACAGAGCCCAGTAGAGCCCGACAGAGCCCGACAGAGCCCGACAGGGCCCGACAGGGAACAGTAGAGCCCGACAGAGCCCGACAGGGCCCGACAGGGCCCGACAGGGCCCAGTAGAGCCCGACAGAGCCCGACAGAGCCCGACAGAGCCCGACAGGGCCCGACAGCGCCCAGTAGAGCCCGACAGAGCCCGACAGAGCCCGACAGAGCCCGACAGAGCCCGACAGAGCCCGACAGGGCCCAGTTTAGCCCAGTAGAGCCCGACAGAGCCCGACAGAGCCCGACAAAGCCCAACAGAGCCCGACAGAGCCCAACAGGGCCCGACAGAGCCCGACAGAGCCCAGTAGAGCTCGACAGAGCCCGACAGAGCCCGACAGGGCCCGAAAGGGCCCGACAGAGCCCGACAGGGCCCGACAGGGCCCGACAGGGCCCAGTAGAGCCCAACAGAGCCCCACAGGGCCCGACAGAGCCCGACAGAGCCCGACAGAGCCCGACAGGCCCCGACAGTGCCCGATAGAGCCCGACAGAGCCCGACAGGGCCCAACAGGGCCTGACAGAGCCCGACAGGGCCCGACAGAGCCCGACAGAGCCCGATAGAGCCCGACAGGGCCCGACAGGGCCCAGTAGAGCCCGACAGAGCCCGACAGAGCCCGACAGAGCCCGACAGGGCCCGACAGAGCCCGACAGGGCCCGACAGGGACTGACAGAGCCCGACAGATCCCGACAGAGCCCAGTAGAGCCCGACAGAGCCCGACAGAGCCCGACAGAGCCCGACAGAGCCCGACAGGGCCCGACAGGGCCCGACAGAGCCCGACAGGGCCCGACAGGGCCCGACAGGGAACAGTAGAGCCCAGTAGAGCCCGACAGAGCCCGACAGAGCCCGACAGGGCCCGACAGAGCCCGACAGGGCCCAGTAGAGCCCGACAGAGCCCGACAGGGCCCGACAGGGCCCGACAGGGCCCAGTAGAGCCCGACAGAGCCCGACAGAGTACGACAGAGCCCGACAGGGCCCGACAGGGCCCGTCAGAGCCCGACAGGGCCCGACAGAGCCCGACAGAGCCCGACAGGGCCCGACAGAGCCCGACAGGGCCCGACAGGGCCCGACAGGGCCCGACAGGGCCCGACAGAGCCCGACAGGGCCCGACAGAGCCTGACAGAGCCCGACAGGGCCCAGTAGAGCCCGACAGAGCCCGACAGAGCCCGACAAAGCCCGACAGGGCCCGACAGGGCCCAGTAGAGCCCGACAGGGCCTGACAGAGCCCGACAGAGCCCGACAGAGCCCGACAGAGCCCAGTAGAGCCCGACAGAGCCCGATAGAGCCCGACAGAGCCGGACAGGGCCCGACAGAGCCCAACAGAGCCCGACAGAGCCCGACAGGGCCCAGTAGAGCCCGACAGAGCCCGATAGAGCCCGACAGAGCCCGACAGGGCCCGACAGAGCCCGACAGGGCCCGACAGAGCCCGACAGAGCCCAGTAGAGCCCGACAGAGCCCGACAGGGCCCGACAGGGAACAGTAGAGCCCAGTAGAGCCCGACAGAGCCCGACAGAGCCCGACAGAGCCCGACAGGGCCCGACAGAGCCCGACAGAACCCGACAGAGCCCGACAGAGCCCGACAGAGCCCAGTAGAGCCCGACAGAGCCCGACAGAGCCCGACAGAGCCCGACAGGGCCCGACAGAGCCCGACAGGGCCCGACAGGGAACAGTAGAGCCCAGTAGAGCCCGACAGAGCCCGACAGAGCCTGACAGAGCCCGACAGGGCCCGACAGAGCCCGACGGGGTCCAGTAGAGCCCGACAGAGCCCGACAGGGCCCGACAGGGCCCGACAGGGCCCAGTAGAGCCCGACAGAGCCCAGTAGAGCCCGACAGAGCCCGACAGAGCCCGACAGGGCCCGACAGGGCCCGACAGAGCCCGACAGAGCCCGACAGGGCCCGACAGAGCCCGACAGGGCCCTACAGGGCCCGACAGAGCCCGACAGAGCCCGACAGGGCCCAGTAGAGCCCGACAGAGCCCGACAGAGCCCGACAGAGCCCGACAAAGCCCGACAGGGCCCGACAGGGCCCGACAGATCCCGACAGGGCCCGACAGAGCCCGACAGAGCCCGACAGAGCCGGACAGGGCCCGACAGAGCCCAACAGAGCCCGACAGAGCCCGACAGGGCCCAGTAGAGCCCGACAGAGCCCGACAGAGCCCGACAGAGCCCGACAGGGCCCGACAGGGCCCGACAGGGCCCAGTAGAGCCCGACAGAGCCCAGTAGAGCCCGACAGAGCCCGACAGAGCCCGACAGGGCCCAGTAGAGCCCGACAGAGCCCGACAGAGCCCGACAGAGCCCTACAGGGCCCGACAGAGCCCGACAGGGCCCGACAGGGCCCGACAGAGCCCGACAGGGCCCAGTTTAGCCCAGTAGAGCCCGACAGAGCCCGACAGGGCCCGACAGAGCCCGACAGGGCCCGACAGGGCCCAGTAGAGCCCGAGAGAGCCCGACAGAGACCGACAGAGACCGACAAGGCCCGACAGAGCCCGACAGGGCCCGACAGAGCCCGACAGAGCCCAGTAGAGCCCAACAGAGCCCAACAGAGCCCGACAGAGCCCGACAGAGCCCAGTAGAGCCCGACAGAGCCCGACAGAGCCCGAAAGAGCCCGACAGAGCCCGACAGGGCCCGACAGATCCTGACAGAGCCCGACAGGGCCCGACAGAGACCAACAGAGCCCAACAGAGCCCGACAGGGCCCGACAGGGAACAGTAGAGCCCAGTAGAGCCCGACAGAGCCCGACAGAGCCCGACAGGGCCCGACAGAGCCCGACAGGGCCCAGTAGAGCCTGACAGAGCCCGACAGGGCCCGACAGGGCCCGACAGGGCCCAGTAGAGCCCGACAGAGCCCGACAGAGCCCGACAGAGCCCGAGAGGGCCCGACAGAGCCCGACAGAGCCCGACAGAAACCGACAGAGCCCGACAGGGCCCAGTAGAGCCCGACAGAGCCCGACAGGGCCCGACAGGGCCCGACAGAGCCCGACAGAGCCCGACAGGGCCCGACAGAGCCCGACAGAGCCCGACAGGGCCCAGTAGAGCCCGACAGAGCCCGACAGAGCCCGACAGAGCCCGACAGGGCCCGACAGAGCCCGACAGAGCCCGACAGAAACCGACAGAGCCCGACAGGGCCCAGTAGAGCCCGACAGAGCCCGACAGAGCCCGACAGAGCCCGACAGGGCCCGACAGGGCCCGACAGAGCCCGACAGAGCCCAGTAGAGCCTGACAGAGCCCGACAGAGCCCGACAGAGCCCGAGAGGGCCCGACAGGGCCCGATAGGGCCCAGTAGAGCCCGACAGAGCCCGACAGAGCCCGACAGGGCCCGACAGAGCCCGACAGAGCCCAGTAGAGCCCGACAGAGCCCGACAGGGCCCGACAGGGCCCGACAGGGCCCAGTAGAGCCCGACAGAGCCCGACAGGGCCCGACAGGGCCCGACAGGGCCCAGTAGAGCCCGACAGAGCCCGACAGAGCCCGACAGAGCCCGACAGGGCCCGACAGGGCCCAGTAGAGCCCGACAGAGCCCGACAGAGCCCGACAGAGCCCGACAGGGCCCAGTTTAGCCCAGTAGAGCCCGACAGAGCCCGACAGAGCCCAACAGAGCCCGACAGAGCCCGACAGAGCCCAGTAGAGCCCGACAGAGCCCGACAGAGCCCAACAGAGCCCGACAGAGCCCGACAGGGCCCGACAGAGCCCGACAGAGCCCAATAGAGCTCGACAGAGCCCGACAGGGCCCAAAAGGGCCCGACAGAGCCCGACAGAGCCCGACAGAACCCGACAGAGCCCGACAGGGCCCGACAGGGCCCGACAGAGCCCGACAGAGCCCGACAGGGCCCAGTAGAGCCCGACAGAGCCCGACAGAGCCCGACAGGGCCCGACAGGGAACAGTAGAGCCCAGTAGAGCCCGACAGAGCCCGACAGAGCCCGACAGGGCCCGACAGAGCCCGACAGAACCCGACAGAGCCCGACAGAGCCCAACAGGGCCCGACACGGCCCAACAGAGCCCGACAGAGCCCGACAGAACCCGACAGAGCCCGACAGAGCCCAGTAGAGCCCGACAGAGCCCGACAGAGCCCGACAGAGCCCGACAGGGCCCGACAGGGCCCGAGAGAGCCCGACAGAGCCCGACAGGGCCCGACAGAGCCCGACAGGGCCCGACAGGGAACAGTAGAGCCCAGTAGAGCCCGACAAAGCCCGACAGAGCCCGACAGAGCCCGACAGGGCCCGACAGAGCCCGACAGGGCCCAGTAGAGCCCGACAGAGCCCGACAGGGCCCGACAGGGCCCGACAGGGCCCAGTAGAGCCCGACAGAGCCCAGTAGAGCCCGACAGAGCCCGACAGAGCCCGACAGGGCCTGACAGGGCCCGACGGAGCCCGACAGAGCCCGACAGAGCCCGACAGGGCCTGACAGGGCCCGACAGAGCCCGACAGAGCCCGACAGGGCCCGACAGAGCCCGACAGAGCCCGACAGGGCCCAGTAGAGCCCGACAGAGCCCGACAGAGCCCGACAGAGCCCGACAAAGCCCGACAGGGCCCGACAGGGCCCGACAGAGCCCGACAGGGACCGACAGAGCCCGACAGGGACCGACAGAGCCGGACAGGGCCCGACAGAGCCCAACAGAGCCCGACAGAGCCCGACAGGGCCCAGTAGAGCCCGACAGAGCCCGATAGAGCCCGACAGAGCCCGACAGGGCCCGACAGAGCCCGACAGGGCCCGACAGAGCCCGACAGAGCCCAGTAGAGCCCGACAGAGCCCGACAGGGTTCGACAGGGAACAGTAGAGCCCAGTAGAGCCCGACAGAGCCCGACAGAGCCCGACAGAGCCCGACAGGGCCCGACAGAGCCCGACAGAGCCCGACAGAGCCCGACAGGGCCCGACAGAGCCCGACAGGGCCCGACAGGGAACAGTAGAGCCCAGTAGAGCCCGACAGAGCCCGACAGAGCCTGACAGAGCCCGACAGGGCCCGACAGAGCCCGACGGGGTCCAGTAGAGCCCGACAGAGCCCGACAGGGTCCGACAGGGCCCGACAGGGCCCAGTAGAGCCCGACAGAGCCCAGTAGAGCCCGACAGAGCCCGACAGAGCCCGACAGGGCCCGACAGGGCCCGACAGAGCCCGACAGGGCCCGACAGAGCCCGACAGAGCCCTACAGGGCCCGACAGAGCCCGACAGACCCCGACAGGGCCCAGTAGAGCCCGACAGAGCCCGACAGAGCCCGACAGAGCCCGACAAAGCCCGACAGGGCCCGACAGGGCCCGACAGAGCCCGACAGGGCCCGACAGAGCCCGACAGAGCCCGACAGAGCCGGACAGGGCCCGACAGAGCCCAACAGAGCCCGACAGAGCCCGACAGGGCCCAGTAGAGCCCGACAGAGCCCGACAGAGCCCGACAGAGCCCGACAGGGCCCGACAGGGCCCGACAGGGCCCAGTAGAGCCCGACAGAGCCCAGTAGAGCCCGAGAGAGCCCGACAGAGCCCGACAGGGCCCAGTAGAGCCCGACAGAGCCCGACAGAGCCCGACAGAGCCCTACAGGGCCCGACAGAGCCCGACAGGGCCCGACAGGGCCCGACAGAGCCCGACAGGGCCCAGTTTAGCCCAGTAGAGCCCGACAGAGCCCGACAGGGCCCGACAGAGCCCGACAGGGCCCGACAGGGCCCAGTAGAGCCCGAGAGAGCCCGACAGAGACCGACAGAGACCGACAAGGCCCGACAGAGCCCGACAGGGCCCGACAGAGCCCGACAGAGCCCAGTAGAGCCCAACAGAGCCCAACAGAGCCCGACAGAGCCCGACAGAGCCCAGTAGAGCCCGACAGAGCCCGACAGAGCCCGACAGAGCCCGACAGAGCCCGACAGGGCCCGACAGATCCTGACAGAGCCCGACAGGGCCCGACAGAGACCAACAGAGCCCGACAGAGCCCGACAGAGCCCGACAGGGCCCGACAGATCCTGACAGAGACCGACAGGGCCCGACAGAGCCCGACAGAGCCCGACAGAGCCCGACAGAGCCCGACAGGGCCCGACAGGGCCCGACAGGGCCCGACAGAGGCCGACAGGGCCCGACAGAGCCCGACAGGGCCCGACAGGGAACAGTAGAGCCCAGTAGAGCCCGACAGAGCCCGACAGAGCCCGACAGGGCCCGACAGAGCCCGACAGGGCCCAGTAGAGCCTGACAGAGCCCGACAGGGCCCGACAGGGCCCGACAGGGCCCAGTAGAGCCCGACAGAGCCCGACAGAGCCCGACAGAGCCCGAGAGGGCCCGACAGAGCCCGACAGAGCCCGACAGAAACCGACAGAGCCCGACAGGGCCCAGTAGAGCCCGACAGAGCCCGACAGAGCCCGACAGGGCCCGACAGGGAACAGTAGAGCCCAGTAGAGCCCGATAGAGCCCGACAGAGCCCGACAGAGCCCGACAGGGCCCGACAGAGCCCGACAGAGCCCGACAAGGCCCGACAGGGCCCGACAGGGCCCGACAGAGCCCGACAGAACCTGACAGAGCCCGACAGAAACCAGTAGAGCCCGACAGAGCCCGACAGAGCCCGACAGAGCCCGACAGGGCCCGACAGAGCCCGACAGAGCCCGACAGGGCCCGACAGAGCCCGACAGGGCCCGACAGGGAACAGTAGAGCCCAGTAGAGCCCGACAGAGCCCGACAGAGCCCGACAGAGCCCGACAGAGCCCGAGAGGGCCCGACAGAGCCCGACAGGGCCCAGTAGAGCCCGACAGAGCCCGACAGGGCACGACAGGGCCCGACAGGGCCCAGTAGAGCCCTACAGAGCCCGACAGAGCCCGACAGAGCCCGACAGGGCCTGACAGGGCCCGACAGAGCCCGACAGGGCCCGACAGAGCCCGACAGAGCCCGACAGGGCCCGACAGAGCCCGACAGGGCCCGACAGAGCCCGACAGAGCCCGACAGGGCCCAGTAGAGCCCGACAGAGCCCGACAGAGCCCGACAGAGCCCGACAAAGCCCGACAGGGCCCGACAGGGCCCAGTAGAGCCCGACAGGGCCCGACAGAGCCCGACAGAGCCCGACAGAGCCTGACAGGGCCCGACAGAGCCCGACAGAGCCCGACAGAGCCCGACAGAGCCCGACAGGGCCCGACAGAGCCCGAGAGAGCCCAGTAGAGCTCGACAGAGCCCGACAGAGCCTGACAGGGCCCGACAGGGCCCAGTAGAGCCCGACAGAGCCCGACAGAGCCCGACAGGGCCCGACAGGGCCCGACAGAGCCCGACAGAGCCCGACAGAGCCCGACAGGGCCCAGTAGAGCCCGACAGAGCCCGACAGGGCCCGACAGAGCCCGACAGAGCCCGACAGGGCCCGACAGAGCCCGACAGAGCCCAGTAGAGCCCGACAGAGCCCGAGAGAATCCGACTGAGCCCGAGAGGGCCCGACAGGGCCCGTCAGGGCCCAGTAGAGCCCGACAGAGCCCGACAGAGCCCGACAGAGCCCGACAGGGCCCGACAGAGCCCGCAAGGGCCCGACAGGGCCCGACAGAGCCCGACAGAGCCCAGTAGACCCCGACAGAGCCCGACAGAGCCCGACAGAGCCCGACAGAGCCCAGTAGAGCCCGACAGAGCCCGACAGAGCCCGACAGGGCCCGACAGGGCCCGACAGGGAACAGTAGAGCCCGACAGAGCCCGACAGGGCCCGACAGGGCCCGACAGCGCCCAGTAGAGCCCGACAGAGCCCGACAGAGCCCGACAGAGCCCGACAGAGCCCGACAGGGCCCAGTTTAGCCCAGTAGAGCCCGACAGAGCCCGACAGAGCCCGACAAAGCCCAACAGAGCCCGACAGATCCCGACAGGGCCCGACAGAGCCCGACAGAGCCCAGTAGAGCTCGACAGAGCCCGACAGAGCCCGACAGGGCCCGAAAGGGCCCGACAGAGCCCGACAGGGCCCGACAGGGCCCGACAGGGCCCAGTAGAGCCCAACAGAGCCCCACAGGGCCCGACAGAGCCCGACAGAGCCCGACAGAGCCCGACAGGCCCCGACAGTGCCCGATAGAGCCCGACAGAGCCCGACAGGGCCCAGTAGAGCCCGACAGAGCCCGACAGAGCCCGACAGGGCCCGACAGGGCCTGACAGAGCCCGACAGGGCCCGACAGAGCCCGACAGAGCCCGATAGAGCCCGACAGGGCCCGACAGGGCCCAGTAGAGCCCGACAGAGCCCGACAGAGCCCGACAGAGCCCGACAGGGCCCGACAGAGCCCGACAGGGCCCGACAGGGACCGACAGAGCCCGACAGATCCCGACAGAGCCCAGTAGAGCCCGACAGAGCCCGACAGAGCCCGACAGAGCCCGACAGGGCCCGACAGGGCCCGACAGAGCCCGACAGGGCCCGACAGGGCCCGACAGGGAACAGTAGAGCCCAGTAGAGCCCGACAGAGCCCGACAGAGCCCGACAGGGCCCGACAGAGCCCGACAGGGCCCAGTAGAGCCCGACAGAGCCCGACAGGGCCCGACAGGGCCCGACAGGGCCCAGTAGAGCCCGACAGAGCCCGACAGAGCCCGACAGATCCCGACAGAGCCCGACAGGGCCCGACAGAGCCCGACAGAGCCCGACAGATCCCGACAGAGCCCGACAGGGCCCGACAGAGCCCGACAGATCCCGACAGAGCCCGACAGATCCCGACAGAGCCCGACAGGGCCCGAAAGCGCCCGACAGAGCCCGACAGGGCCCGACAGGGAACAGTAGAGCCCAGTAGAGCCCGACAGAGCCCGACAGAGCCCGACAGAGCCCGACACTGCCCGACAGAGCCCGACAGAACCCGACAGAGCCCGACAGAGCCCGACAGGGCCCGACAGGGCCCGACAGAGCCCGACAGAGTCCGACAGAGCCCGACAGAGCCCGACAGGGCCCGACAGGGCCCGACAGAGCCCGACAGAGCCCGAGAGGTCCCGACAGAGCCCGACAGTGGCCAGTAGAGCCCGACAGAGCCCGACAGGGCCCGACAGGGCCCGACAGGGCCCAGTAGAGCCCGACAGAGCCCGACAGAGTACGACAGAGCCCGACAGGGCCCGACAGGGCCCGACAGAGCCCGACAGGGCCCGACAGAGCCCGACAGAGCCCGACAGGGCCCGACAGAGCCCGACAGGGCCCGACAGGGCCCGACAGGGCCCGACAGAGCCTGACAGAGCCCGACAGGGCCCAGTAGAGCCCGACAGAGCCCGACAGGGCCCGACAGAGCCCGACAGGGCCCGACAGGGCCCGACAGGGCCCGACAGGGCCCGACAGAGCCTGACAGAGCCCGACAGGGCCCAGTAGAGCCCGACAGAGCCCGACAGAGCCCGACAGAGCCCGACAAAGCAAGACAGGGCCCGACAGGGCCCAGTAGAGCCCGACAGGGCCTGACAGAGCCCGACAGAGCCCGACAGAGCCCGACAGAGCCCAGTAGAGCCCGACAGAGCCCGACAGAGCCCGACAGAGCCCGACAGGGCCCGACAGAGCCCGACAGAGCCCGACAGAGCCCAGTAGAGCTCGACAGAGCCCGACAGAGCCCGACAGGGCCCGACAGAGCCCGACAGGGCCCAGTTTAGCCCAGTAGAGCCCGACAGAGCCCGACAGAGCCCGACAGAGCCCAGTAGAGCCCGACAGAGCCCGACAGGGCCCGACAGAGCCCGACAGAGCCCAGTAGAGCCCGACAGAGCCCGACAGAGCCCGACAGAGCCCGACAGGGCCCGACAGGGCCCAGTAGAGCCCGAGAGAGCCCGACAGAGACCGACAGAGACCGACAAGGCCCGACAGAGCCCGACAGGGCCCGACAGAGCCCGACAGAGCCCAGTAGAGCCCAACAGAGCCCAACAGAGCCCGACAGAGCCCGACAGAGCCCAGTAGAGCCCGACAGAGCCCGACAGAGCCCGAAAGAGCCCGACAGAGCCCGAGAGGGCCCGACAGATCCTGACAGAGCCCGACAGGGCCCGACAGAGCCCGACAGAGCCCAGTAGAGCCCGACAAAGCCCGACAGAGCCCGACAGAGCCCAGTAGAGCCCGACAGAGCCCGACAGAGCCCGACAGAGCCCGACAGGGCCCGACAGGGCCCGACAGGGCCCGACAGGGAACAGTAGAGCCCAGTAGAGCCCGACAGAGCCCGACAGAGCCCGACAGGGCCCGACAGAGCCCGACAGGGCCCAGTAGAGCCTGACAGAGCCCGACAGGGCCCGACAGGGCCCGACAGGGCCCAGTAGAGCCCGACAGAGCCCGACAGAGCCCGACAGAGCCCGAGAGGGCCCGACAGAGCCCGACAGAGCCCGACAGAAACCGACAGAGCCCGACAGGGCCCAGTAGAGCCCGACAGAGCCCGACAGAGCCCGACAGGGCCCGACAGGGAACAGTAGAGCCCAGTAGAGCCCGATAGAGCCCGACAGAGCCCGACAGAGCCCGACAGGGCCCGACAGAGCCCGACAGAACCCGACAGAGCCCGACAGGGCCCAGTAGAGCCCGACAGAGCCCGACAGAGCCCGACAGGGCCCGACAGGGAACAGTAGAGCCCAGTAGAGCCCGATAGAGCCCGACAGAGCCCGACAGAGCCCGACAGGGCCCGACAGGGCCCAATAGAGCCCGACAGAGCCCGACAGGGCCCAGTAGAGCCCGACAGAGCCCGACAGAGCCCGACAGGGCCCGACAGAGCCCGACAGGGCCCGACAGAGCCCGACAGAGCCCGATAGAGCCCGACAGGGCCCAGTAGAGCCCGACAGAGCCCGACAGAGCCCGACAGAGCCCGACAGGGCCCGACAGAGCCCGACAGGGCCCGACAGGGACCGACAGAGCCCGACAGATCCCGACAGAGCCCAGTAGAGCCCGACAGAGCCCGACAGAGCCCGACAGAGCCCGACAGAGCCCGACAGGGCCCGACAGGGCCCGACAGGGCCCGACAGGGCCCGACAGGGAACAGTAGAGCCCAGTAGAGCCCGACAGAGCCCGACAGAGCCCGACAGGGCCCGACAGAGCCTGACAGGGCCCAGTAGAGCCCGACAGAGCCCGACAGGGCCCGACAGGGCCCGACAGGGCCCAGTAGAGCCCGACAGAGCCCGACAGAGCCCGACAGATCCCGACAGAGCCCGACAGGGCCCGACAGAGCCCGACAGAGCCCGACAGATCCCGACAGAGCCCGACAGGGCCCGACAGAGCCCGACAGAGCCCAACAGAGCCCGACAGAGCCCAGTAGAGCCCGACAGAGCCCGACAGAGCCCGACAGAGCCCGACAGGGCCCGACAGGGCCCGACAGGGAACAGTAGAGCCCAGTAGAGCCCGACAGAGCCCGACAGAGCCCGACAGGGCCCGACAGAGCCTGACAGGGCCCAGTAGAGCCCGACAGAGCCCGACAGGGCCCGACAGGGCCCGACAGGGCCCAGTAGAGCCCGACAGAGCCCGACAGAGCCCGACAGAGCCCGACAGGGCCCGACAGGGCCCGACAGAGCGCGACAGAAACTGACAGAGCCCGACAGGGCCCAGTAGAGCCCGACAGAGCCCGACAGAGCCCGACAGAGCCCGACAGGGCCCGACAGAGCCCGACAGGGCCCAGTAGAGCCCGACAGAGCCCGACAGGGCCCAGTAGAGCCCGACAGAGCCCGACAGAGCCCGACAGATCCCGACAGAGCCCGACAGGGCCCGACAGGGCCCGACAGGGCCCGACAGAGCGCGACAGAAACTGACAGAGCCCGACAGGGCCCAGTAGAGCCCGACAGAGCCCGACAGAGCCCGACAGGGCCCGACAGAGCCCGACAGAGCCCGACAGAAACCGACAGAGCCCGACAGGGCCCAGTAGAGCCCGACAGAGCCCGACAGAGCCCGACAGAGCCCGACAGGGCCAGACAGGGCCCGACAGAGCCCGACAGAGCCCGACAGAGCCCGAGAGGGCCCGACAGAGCCCGACAGGGCCCAGTACAGCCCGACAGAGCCCGACAGGGCCCGACAGGGCCCGACAGGGCTCAGTAGAGCCCGACAGAGCCCGACAGAGCCCGACAGAGCCCGACAGGGCCCGACAGGGCCCGACAGAGCCCGACAGGGCCCGACAGAGCCCGACAGAGCCCGACAGGGCCCAGTAGAGCCCGACAGAGCCCGACAGAGCCCGACAGAGCCCGACAAAGCCCGACAGGGCCCGACAGGGCCCGACAGGGCCCAACAGGGCCCGACAGAGCCCGACAGAGCCCGACAGAGCCCGACAGGGCCCGACAGAGCCCAGTAGAGCCCGACAGAGCCCGACAGAGCCCGACAGAGCCCGACAGGGCCCGACAGAGCCCAGTAGAGCCCGACAGAGCCCGACAGAGCCCGACAGGGCCCGACAGGGCCCGACAGAGCCCGACAGAGACCAGTAGAGCCCGACAGAGCCCGACAGAGCCCGACAGAGCCTGACAGAGCCCGACAGGGCCCGACCGAGCCCGACAGACCCCAATAGAGCCCGACAGAGCCCAGTAGAGCCCGACAGAGCCCGACAGAGCCCGACAGGGCCCGACAGGGCCCGACAGAGCCCGACAGGGCCCAGTTTAGCCCAGTAGAGCCCGACAGAGCCCGACAGAGCCCGACAGAGCCCGACAGAGCCCAGTAGAGCCCGACAAAGCCCGACAGAGCCCGACAGAGCCCAGTAGAGCCCGACAGAGCCCAACAGAGCCCGACAGAGCCCGACAGGGCCCGACAGAGCCCGACAGAGCCCGACAGAGCCCGACAGGGCCCAGTAGAGCCTGACAGAGACCGACAGAGCCCGACAGAGCCCGACAGGGCCCGACAGAGCCCGACAGGGCCCGACAGAGCCCGACAGAGCCCAGTAGAGCTCGACAGAGCCCGACAGAGCCCGACAGAGCCCGAGAGGGCCCGACAGAGCCCGACAGGGCCCGACAGGGCCCGACAGGGCCCAGTAGAGCCCAACAGAGCCCGACAGGGCCCGACAGAGCCCAACAGAGCCCCACAGGGCCCGACAGAGCCCGACAGAGCCCGACAGAGCCCGACAGAGCCCGACAGGGCCCGACAGGGCCCAGTAGAGCCCGACAGAGCCCGACAGGGCCCAGTAGAGCCCGACAGAGCCCGACAGAGCCCGACAGGGCCCGACAGGGCCTGACAGAGCCCGACAGAGCCCGACAGAGCCCGATAGAGCCCGACAGGGCCCAGTAGAGCCCGACAGAGCCCGACAGAGCCCGACAGAGCCCAACAGGGCCCGACAGAGCCCGACAGGGCCCGACAGGGACCGACAGAGCCCGACAGATCCCGACAGAGCCCAGTAGAGCCCGACAGAGCCCGACAGAGCCCGACAGAGCACGACAGAGCCCGACAGGGCCCGACAGGGAACAGTAGAGCCCAGTAGAGCCCTACAGAGCCCGACAGGGCCCGACAGGGCCCGACAGGGCCCAGTAGAGCCCGACAGAGCCCGACAGAGCCCGACAGATCCCGACAGAGCCCGACAGGGCCCGACAGAGCCCGACAGAGCCCGACAGAGCCCGACAGGGCCCGACAGGGCCCGACAGAGCCCGACAGAGCCCAGTAGAGCCCGACAGAGCCCGACAGAGCCCGACAGAGCCCGACAGGGCCCGACAGGGCCCGACAGAGCCCGACAGGGCCTAGTAGAGCCCAGTAGAGCCCGACAGAGCCCAGTAGAGCCCGACAGAGCCCGACAGAGCCCGACAGAGCCCGACAAAGCCCGACAGGGCCCGACAGGGCCCGACAGATCCCGACAGGGCCCGACAGAGCCTGACAGGGCCCGACAGAGCCCGACAGAGCCCGACAGAGCCCGACAGGGCCCGACAGAGCCCGACAGGGCCCGACAGAGCCCAGTAGAGCTCGACAGAGCCCGACAGAGCCCGACAGGGCCCGACAGGGCCCGACAGGGCCCGACAGAGCCCGACAGGGCCAAGTAGAGCCCTACAGAGCCCGACAGGGCCCGACAGAGCCCCACAGGGCCCGACAGAGCCCGACAGAGCCCGACAGAGCCCGACAGGGCCCGACAGGGCCCGACAGGGCCCGACAGAGCCCGACAGAGCCCGATAGAGCCCGACAGGGCCCGACAGGGCCCAGTAGAGCCCGACAGAGCCCGACAGAGCCCGACAGAGCCCGACAGGGCCCGACAGAGCCCGACAGGGCCCAACAGAGCCCGACAGGGCCCAGTAGAGCCCAACAGAGCCCGACAGAGCCCGACAGAGCCCGACAGAGCCCAGTAGAGCCCGACAGAGCCCGACAGAGCCCGAAAGAGCCCGACAGAGCCCGACAGGGCCCGACAGATCCCGACAGAGCCCGACAGGGCCCGACAGAGCCCGACAGAGCCTAACAGAGCCTGACAGAGCCCAGTAGAGCCCGACAGAGCCCGACAGAGCCCGACAGAGCCCGACAGGGCCCGACAGGGCCCGACAGAGCCCGACAGAGCCCGACAGGGCCCGACAGGGCCCGACAGGGAACAGTAGAGCCCAGTAGAGCCCGACAGAGCCCGACAGAGCCCGACAGGGCCCGACAGAGCCCGACAGGGCCCAGTAGAGCCCGACAGAGCCCGACAGGGCCCGACAGGGCCCGACAGGGCCCAGTAGAGCCCGACAGAGCCCGACAGAGCCCGACAGATCCCGACAGAGCCCGACAGGGCCCGACAGAGCCCGACAGAGCCCGACAGATCCCGACAGAGTCCGACAGGGCCCGACAGAGCCCGACAGAGCCCAACAGAGCCCGACAGAGCCCAGTAGAGCCCGACAGAGCCCGACAGAGCCCGACAGAGCCCGACAGGGCCCGACAGGGCCCGACAGAGCCCGACAGAGCCCGACAGGGCCCGACAGGGCCCGACAGGGAACAGTAGAGCCCAGTAGAGCCCGACAGAGCCCGACAGAGCCCGACAGGGCCCGACAGAGCCCGACAGGGCCCAGTAGAGCCCGACAGAGCCCGACAGGGCCCGACAGGGCCCGACAGGGCCCAGTAGAGCCCGACAGAGCCCGACAGAGCCCGACAGATCCCGACAGAGCCCGACAGGGCCCGACAGAGCCCGACAGAGCGCGACAGAAACTGACAGAGCCCGACAGGGCCCAGTAGAGCCCGACAGAGCCCGACAGAGCCCGACAGGGCCCGACAGAGCCCGACAGAGCCCGACAGAAACCGACAGAGCCCGACAGGGCCCAGTAGAGCCCGACAGAGCCCGACAGAGCCCGACAGAGCCCGACAGGGTCCGACAGGGCCCAGTAGAGCCCAACAGAGCCCGACAGGGCCCGACAGAGCCCAACAGAGCCCCACAGGGCCCGACAGAGCCCGACAGAGCCCGACAGAGCCCGACAGGGCCTGACAGGGCCCGATAGAGCCCGACAGAGCCCGACAGGGCCCAGTAGAGCCCGACAGAGCCCGACAGAGCCCGACAGGGCCCGACAGAGCCCGACAGAGCCCGACAGATCCCGACAGAGCCCGACAGGGCCCGACAGAGCCCGACAGAGCCCGACAGAGCCCGACAGGGCCCGACAGAGCCCGACAGAGCCCGACAGAGCCCAGTAGAGCCCGACAGAGCCCGACAGAGCCCGACAGAGCCCGACAGGGCCCGACAGGGCCCGACAGAGCCCGACAGGGCCTAGTAGAGCCCAGTAGAGCCCGACAGAGCCCAGTAGAGCCCGACAGAGCCCGACAGAGCCCGACAGAGCCCGACAAAGCCCGACAGGGCCCGACAGGTCCCGACAGATCCCGACAGGGCCCGACAGAGCCCGACAGGGCCCGACAGAGCCCGACAGGGCCCGACAGAGCCCGACAGAGCCCAGTAGAGCTCGACAGAGCCCGACAGAGCCCGACAGGGCCCGACAGGGCCCGACAGGGCCCGACAGAGCCCGACAGGGCCCAGTAGAGCCCAACAGAGCCCGACAGGGCCCGACAGAGCCCGACAGAGCCCGACAGAGCCCGACAGAGCCCGACAGGGCCCGACAGAGCCCGACAGGGCCCGACAGGGCCCAGTAGAGCCCGACAGAGCCCGACAGAGCCCGACAGAGCCCGACAGGGCCCGACAGAGCCCGACAGGGCCCAGTAGAGCCCAACAGAGCCCGACAGAGCCCGACAGAGCCCGACAGAGCCCAGTAGAGCCCGACAGAGCCCGACAGAGCCCGAAAGAGCCCGACAGAGCCCGACAGGGCCCGACAGATCCCGACAGAGCCCGACAGGGCCCGACAGAGCCCGACAGAGCCCAACAGAGCCCGACAGAGCCCAGTAGAGCCCGACAGAGCCCGACAGAGCCCGACAGAGCCCGACAGGGGCCGACAGAGCCCGACAGGGCCCGACAGGGCCCGACAGGGAACAGTAGAGCCCAGTAGAGCCCGACAGAGCCCGACAGAGCCCGACAGGGCCCGACAGAGCCCGACAGGGCCCAGTAGAGCCCGACAGAGCCCGACAGGGCCCGACAGGGCCCGACAGGGCCCAGTAGAGCCCGACAGAGCCCGACAGAGCCCGACAGATCCCGACAGATCCCGACAGAGCCCGACAGGGCCCGACAGAGCCCGGCAGAGCCCGACAGATCCCGACAGAGCCCGACAGGGCCCGACAGAGCCCGACAGAGCCCAACAGGGCCCGACAGAGCCCAGTAGAGCCCGACAGAGCCCGACAGAGCCCGACAGAGCCCGACAGGGCCCGACAGGGCCCGACAGAGCCCGACAGAGCCCGACAGGGCCCGACAGGGCCCGACAGGGAACAGTAGAGCCCAGTAGAGCCCGACAGAGCCCGACAGGGCCCGACAGGGCCCGACAGAGCCCGACAGGGCCCAGTAGAGCCCGACAGAGCCCGACAGGGCCCGACAGATCCCGACAGAGCCCGACAGGGCCCGACAGAGCCCGACAGAGCGCGACAGAAACTGACAGAGCCCGACAGGGCCCAGTAGAGCCCGACAGAGCCCGACAGAGCCCGACAGGGCCCGACAGAGCCCGACAGAGCCCGACAGAAACCGACAGAGCCCGACAGGGCCCGACAGGGCCCGACAGGACCCGACAGAGCCCGACAGAGCCTGACAGAACCTGACAGAGCCCAACAGAGCCCAGTAGAGCCCGACAGAGCCCGACAGAGCCCGACAGAGCCCGACAGGGCCCGACAGAGCCCGACAGGGCCCGACAGGGCCCGACAGGACCCGACAGAGCCCGACAGAGCCTGACAGAACCTGACAGAGCCCAACAGAGCCCAGTAGAGCCCGACAGAGCCCGACAGAGCCCGACAGAGCCCGACAGGGCCCGACAGGGCCCGAAAGAGCCCGACAGGGCCAGACAGGGAACAGTAGAGCCCAGTAGAGCCCGACAGAGCCCGACAGGGCCCGACAGAGCCCGACAGAGCCCGACAGAGCCCGAGAGGGCCCGACAGAGCCCGACAGGGCCCAGTACAGCCCGACAGGGCCCGACAGGGCCCGAAAGGGCCCGACAGGGCCCAGTAGAGCCCGACAGAGCCCGACAGAGCCCGACAGAGCCCGACAGGGCCCGACAGGGCCCGACAGAGGCCGACAGGGCCCGACAGAGCCCGACAGAGCCCGACAGGGCCCAGTAGAGCCCGACAGAGCCCGACAGAGCCCGACAGAGCCCGACAAGGCCCGACAGGGCCCGACAGGGCCCGACAGAGCCCGACAGGGCCCGACAGAGCCCGACAGAGCCCGACAGAGCCCGACAGGGCCCGACAGAGCCCAGTAGAGCCCGACAGAGCCCGACAGGGCCCGACAGAGCCCGACAGAGCCCAGTAGAGCCCGACAGAGCCCGACAGAGCCCGACAGGGCCCGACAGGGTCCGACAGACCCCGACAGTGCCCGACAGGGCCCGACAGGGCCCGACAGAGCCCGACAGAGACCAGTAGAGCCCGACAGAGCCCGACAGAGCCCGACAGAGCCTGACAGAGCCCGACAGGGCCCGACCGAGCCCGACAGACCCCAATAGAGCCCGACAGAGCCCAGTAGAGCCCAACAGAGCCCGACAGAGCCCGACAGAGCCCGACAGGGCCCGACAGAGCCCGACAGGGCCCAGTAGAGCCCGACAGAGCCCGACAGGGCCCAGTAGAGCCCGACAGAGCCCGACAGAGCCCGACAGATCCCGACAGAGCCCGACAGGGCCCGACAGGGCCCGACAGGGCCCGACAGAGCGCGACAGAAACTGACAGAGCCCGACAGGGCCCAGTAGAGCCCGACAGAGCCCGACAGAGCCCGACAGGGCCCGACAGAGCCCGACAGAGCCCGACAGAAACCGACAGAGCCCGACAGGGCCCAGTAGAGCCCGACAGAGCCCGACAGAGCCCGACAGAGCCCGACAGGGCCAGACAGGGAACAGTAGAGCCCAGTAGAGCCCGACAGAGCCCGACAGGGCCCGACAGAGCCCGACAGAGCCCGACAGAGCCCGAGAGGGCCCGACAGAGCCCGACAGGGCCCAGTACAGCCCGACAGAGCCCGACAGGGCCCGACAGGGCCCGACAGGGCCCAGTAGAGCCCGACAGAGCCCGACAGAGCCCGACAGAGCCCGACAGGGCCCGACAGGGCCCGACAGAGCCCGACAGGGCCCGACAGAGCCCGACAGAGCCCGACAGGGCCCAGTAGAGCCCGACAGAGCCCGACAGAGCCCGACAGAGCCCGACAAAGCCCGACAGGGCCCGACAGGGCCCGACAGGGCCCAACAGGGCCCGACAAAGCCCGACAGAGCCCGACAGAGCCCGACAGGGCCCGACAGAGCCCAGTAGAGCCCGACAGAGCCCGACAGAGCCGACAGAGCCCGACAGGGCCCGACAGAGCCCAGTAGAGCCCGACAGAGCCCGACAGAGCCCGACAGGGCCCGACAGGGCCCGACAGGGCCCGACAGTGCCCGACAGGGCCCGACAGGGCCCGACAGAGCCCGACAGAGACCAGTAGAGCCCGACAGAGCCCGACAGAGCCCGACAGAGCCTGACAGAGCCCGACAGGGCCCGACCGAGCCCGACAGACCCCAATAGAGCCCGACAGAGCCCAGTAGAGCCCGACAGAGCCCGAGAGAGCCCGACAGGGCCCGACAGGGCCCGACAGAGCCCGACAGGGCCCAGTTTAGCCCAGTAGAGCCCGACAGAGCCCGACAGAGCCCGACAGAGCCCGACAGAGCCCAGTAGAGCCCGACAAAGCCCGACAGAGCCCGACAGAGCCCAGTAGAGCCCGACAGAGCCCAACAGAGCCCGACAGAGCCCGACAGGGCCCGACAGAGCCCGACAGAGCCCGACAGAGCCCGACAGGGCCCAGTAGAGCCTGACAGAGACCGACAGAGCCCGACAGAGCCCGACAGGGCCCGACAGAGCCCGACAGGGCCCGACAGAGCCCGACAGAGCCCAGTAGAGCTCGACAGAGCCCGACAGAGCCCGACAGAGCCCGAGAGGGCCCGACAGAGCCCGACAGGGCCCGACAGGGCCCGACAGGGCCCAGTAGAGCCCAACAGAGCCCGACAGGGCCCGACAGAGCCCAACAGAGCCCCACAGGGCCCGACAGAGCCCGACAGAGCCCGACAGAGCCCGACAGAGCCCGACAGGGCCCGACAGGGCCCGATAGAGCCCGACAGAGCCCGACAGTGCCCAGTAGAGCCCGACAGAGCCCGACAGAGCCCGACAGGGCCCGACAGGGCCTGACAGAGCCCGACAGAGCCCGACAGAGCCCGATAGAGCCCGACAGGGCCCAGTAGAGCCCGACAGAGCCCGACAGAGCCCGACAGAGCCCAACAGGGCCCGACAGAGCCCGACAGGGCCCGACAGGGACCGACAGAGCCCGACAGATCCCGACAGAGCCCAGTAGAGCCCGACAGAGCCCGACAGAGCCCGACAGAGCACGACAGAGCCCGACAGGGCCCGACAGGGAACAGTAGAGCCCAGTAGAGCCCTACAGAGCCCGACAGGGCCCGACAGGGCCCGACAGGGCCCAGTAGAGCCCGACAGAGCCCGACAGAGCCCGACAGATCCCGACAGAGCCCGACAGGGCCCGACAGAGCCCGACAGAGCCCGACAGAGCCCGACAGGGCCCGACAGGGCCCGACAGAGCCCGACAGAGCCCAGTAGAGCCCGACAGAGCCCGACAGAGCCCGACAGAGCCCGACAGGGCCCGACAGGGCCCGACAGAGCCCGACAGGGCCTAGTAGAGCCCAGTAGAGCCCGACAGAGCCCAGTAGAGCCCGACAGAGCCCGACAGAGCCCGACAGAGCCCGACAAAGCCCGACAGGGCCCGACAGGGCCCGACAGATCCCGACAGGGCCCGACAGAGCCTGACAGGGCCCGACAGAGCCCGACAGAGCCCGACAGAGCCCGACAGGGCCCGACAGAGCCCGACAGGGCCCGACAGAGCCCAGTAGAGCTCGACAGAGCCCGACAGAGCCCGACAGGGCCCGACAGGGCCCGACAGGGCCCGACAGAGCCCGACAGGGCCCAGTAGAGCCCTACAGAGCCCGACAGGGCCCGACAGAGCCCCACAGGGCCCGACAGAGCCCGACAGAGCCCGACAGAGCCCGACAGGGCCCGACAGGGCCCGACAGGGCCCGACAGAGCCCGACAGAGCCCGATAGAGCCCGACAGGGCCCGACAGGGCCCAGTAGAGCCCGACAGAGCCCGACAGAGCCCGACAGAGCCCGACAGGGCCCGACAGAGCCCGACAGGGCCCAACAGAGCCCGACAGGGCCCAGTAGAGCCCAACAGAGCCCGACAGAGCCCGACAGAGCCCGACAGAGCACAGTAGAGCCCGACAGAGCCCGACAGAGCCCGAAAGAGCCCGACAGAGCCCGACAGGGCCCAACAGATCCCGACAGAGCCCGACAGGGCCCGACAGAGCCCGATAGAGCCTAACAGAGCCTGACAGAGCCCAGTAGAGCCCGACAGAGCCCGACAGAGCCCGACAGAGCCCGACAGGGCCCGACAGGGCCCGACAGAGCCATACAGAGCCCGACAGGGCCCGACAGGGCCCGACAGGGAACAGTAGAGCCCAGTAGAGCCCGACAGAGCCCGACAGAGCCCGACAGGGCCCGACAGAGCCCGACAGGGCCCAGTAGAGCCCGACAGAGCCCGACAGGGCCCGACAGGGCCCGACAGGGCCCAGTAGAGCCCGACAGAGCCCGACAGAGCCCGACAGATCCCGACAGAGCCCGACAGGGCCCGACAGAGCCCGACAGAGCCCGACAGATCCCGACAGAGTCCGACAGGGCCCGACAGAGCCCGACAGAGCCCAACAGAGCCCGACAGAGCCCAGTAGAGCCCGACAGAGCCCGACAGAGCCCGACAGAGCCCGACAGGGCCCGACAGGGCCCGACAGAGCCCGACAGAGCCCGACAGGGCCCGACAGGGCCCGACAGGGAACAGTAGAGCCCAGTAGAGCCCGACAGAGCCCGACAGAGCCCGACAGGGCCCGACAGAGCCCGACAGGGCCCAGTAGAGCCCGACAGAGTCCGACAGGGCCCGACAGGGCCCGACAGGGCCCAGTAGAGCCCGACAGAGCCCGACAGAGCCCGACAGATCCCGACAGAGCCCGACAGGGCCCGACAGAGCCCGACAGAGCGCGACAGAAACTGACAGAGCCCGACAGGGCCCAGTAGAGCCCGACAGAGCCCGACAGAGCCCGACAGGGCCCGACAGAGCCCGACAGAGCCCGACAGAAACCGACAGAGCCCGACAGGGCCCAGTAGAGCCCGACAGAGCCCGACAGAGCCCGACAGAGCCCGACAGGGCCCGACAGGGCCCAGTAGAGCCCAACAGAGCCCGACAGGGCCCGACAGAGCCCAACAGAGCCCCACAGGGCCCGACAGAGCCCGACAGAGCCCGACAGAGCCCGACAGGGCCCGACAGGGCCCGATAGAGCCCGACAGAGCCCGACAGGGCCCAGTAGAGCCCGACAGAGCCCGACAGAGCCCGACAGGGCCCGACAGGGCCTGACAGAGCCCGACAGGGCCCGACAGAGCCCGACAGAGCCCTATAGAGCCCGACAGGGCCCGACAGGGCCCAGTAGAGCCCGACAGAGCCCGACAGAGCCCGACAGAGCCCAACAGGGCCCGACAGGGCCCGACAGGGCCCGACAGGGACCGACAGGGACCGACAGAGCCCGACAGATCCCGACAGAGCCCAGTAGAGCCCGACAGAGCCCGACAGAGCCCGACAGAGCACGACAGAGCCCGACAGGGCCCGACAGGGAACAGTAGAGCCCAGTAGAGCCCTACAGAGCCCGACAGGGCCCGACAGGGCCCGACAGGGCCCAGTAGAGCCCGACAGAGCCCGACAGAGCCCAGTAGAGCCCGACAGATCCCGACAGAGCCCGACAGGGCCCGACAGAGCCCGACAGAGCCCGACAGAGCCCGACAGGGCCCGACAGAGCCCGACAGAGCCCGACAGAGCCCAGTAGAGCCCGACAGAGCCCGACAGAGCCCGACAGAGCCCGACAGGGCCCGACAGGGCCCGACAGAGCCCGACAGGGCCTAGTAGAGCCCAGTAGAGCCCGACAGAGCCCAGTAGAGCCCGACAGAGCCCGACAGAGCCCGACAGAGCCCGACAAAGCCCGACAGGGCCCGACAGGTCCCGACAGATCCCGACAGGGCCCGACAGAGCCCGACAGGGCCCGACAGAGCCCGACAGGGCCCGACAGAGCCCGACAGAGCCCAGTAGAGCTCGACAGAGCCCGACAGAGCCCGACAGGGCCCGACAGGGCCCGACAGGGCCCGACAGAGCCCGACAGGGCCCAGTAGAGCCCAACAGAGCCCGACAGGGCCCGACAGAGCCCGACAGAGCCCGACAGAGCCCGACAGGGCCCGACAGAGCCCGACAGGGCCCGACAGAGCCCGACAGAGCCCGACAGAGCCCGACAGGGCCCGACAGGGCCCAGTAGAGCCCGACAGAGCCCGACAGAGCCCGACAGAGCCCGACAGGGCCCGACAGAGCCCGACAGGGCCCAGTAGAGCCCAACAGAGCCCGACAGAGCCCGACAGAGCCCGACAGAGCCCAGTAGAGCCCGACAGAGCCCGACAGAGCCCGAAAGAGCCCGACAGAGCCCGACAGGGCCCGACAGATCCCGACAGAGCCCGACAGGGCCCGACAGAGCCCGACAGAGCCCAACAGAGCCCGACAGAGCCCAGTAGAGCCCGACAGAGCCCGACAGAGCCCGACAGAGCCCGACAGGGCCCGACAGAGCCCGACAGGGCCCGACAGGGCCCGACAGGGAACAGTAGAGCCCAGTAGAGCCCGACAGAGCCCGACAGAGCCCGACAGGGCCCGACAGAGCCCGACAGGGCCCAGTAGAGCCCGACAGAGCCCGACAGGGCCCGACAGGGCCCGACAGGGCCCAGTAGAGCCCGACAGAGCCCGACAGAGCCCGACAGATCCCGACAGATCCCGACAGAGCCCGACAGGGCCCGACAGAGCCCGGCAGAGCCCGACAGATCCCGACAGAGCCCGACAGGGCCCGACAGAGCCCGACAGAGCCCAACAGGGCCCGACAGAGCCCAGTAGAGCCCGACAGAGCCCGACAGAGCCCGACAGAGCCCGACAGGGCCCGACAGGGCCCGACAGAGCCCGACAGAGCCCGACAGGGCCCGACAGGGCCCGACAGGGAACAGTAGAGCCCAGTAGAGCCCGACAGAGCCCGACAGGGCCCGACAGGGCCCGACAGAGCCCGACAGGGCCCGACAGATCCCGACAGAGCCCGACAGGGCCCGACAGAGACCGACAGAGCGCGACAGAAACTGACAGAGCCCGACAGGGCCCAGTAGAGCCCGACAGAGCCCGACAGAGCCCGACAGGGCCCGACAGAGCCCGACAGAGCCCGACAGAAACCGACAGAGCCCGACAGGGCCCAGTAGAGCCCGACAGAGCCCGACAGAGCCCGACAGAGCCCGACAGGGCCCGACAGGGCCCGACAGGACCCGACAGAGCCCGACAGAGCCTGACAGAACCTGACAGAGCCCAACAGAGCCCAGTAAAGCCCGACAGAGCCCGACAGAGCCCGACAGAGCCCGACAGGGCCCGACAGGGCCCGAAAGAGCCCGACAGGGCCAGACAGGGAACAGTAGAGCCCAGTAGAGCCCGACAGAGCCCGACAGGGCCCGACAGAGCCCGACAGAGCCCGACAGAGCCCGAGAGGGCCCGACAGAGCCCGACAGGGCCCAGTACAGCCCGACAGGGCCCGACAGGGCCCGACAGGGCCCGACAGGGCCCAGTAGAGCCCGACAGAGCCCGACAGAGCCCGACAGAGCCCGACAGGGCCCGACAGGGCCCGACAGAGCCCGACAGGGCCCGACAGGGCCCGACAGAGCCCGACAGGGCCCAGTAGAGCCCGACAGAGCCCGACAGAGCCCGACAGGGCCCGACAGGGTCCGACAGGGCCCGACAGAGCCCGACAGAGCCCAGTAGAGCCCGACAGAGCCCGACAGGGCCCGACAGAGCCCGACAGAGCCCAGTAGAGCCCGACAGAGCCCGACAGAGCCCGACAGGGCCCGACAGGGTCCGACAGAGCCCGACAGTGCCCGACAGGGCCCGACAGGGCCCGACAGAGCCCGACAGAGACCAGTAGAGCCCGACAGAGCCCGACAGAGCCCGACAGAGCCTGACAGAGCCCGACAGGGCCCGACCGAGCCCGAGAGCCCCCAATAGAGCCCGACAGAGCCCAGTAGAGCCCAACAGAGCCCGACAGGGCCCGACAGAGCCCGACAGAGCCCGACAGAGCCCGACAGAGCCCGACAGGGCCCGACAGAGCCCGACAGGGCCCGACAGAGCCCGACAGAGCCCGACAGAGCCCGACAGGGCCCGACAGGGCCCAGTAGAGCCCGACAGAGCCCGACAGAGCCCGACAGGGCCCGACAGAGCCCGACAGAGCCCGACAGAGCCCGACAGGGCCCAGTAGAGCCCAACAGAGCCCGACAGAGCCCGACAGAGCCCGACAGAGCCCAGTAGAGCCCGACAGAGCCCGACAGAGCCCGAAAGAGCCCGACAGAGCCCGACAGGGCCCGACAGATCCCGACAGAGCCCGACAGGGCCCGACAGAGCCCGACAGAGCCCAACAGAGCCCGACAGAGCCCAGTAGAGCCCGACAGAGCCCGACAGAGCCCGACAGGGCCCGACAGGGCCCGACAGGGCCCGACAGAGCCCGACAGGGCCCGACAGGGCCCGACAGGGAACAGTAGAGCCCAGTAGAGCCCGACAGAGCCCGACAGAGCCCGACAGGGCCCGACAGAGCCCGGCAGGGCCCAGTAGAGCCCGACAGAGCCCGACAGGGCCCGACAGGGCCCGACAGGGCCCAGTAGAGCCCGACAGAGCCCGACAGAGCCCGACAGATCCCGACAGAGCCCGACAGGGCCCGACAGAGCCCGACAGAGCCCGACAGAGCCCGACAGGGCCCGACAGAGCCCGACAGAGCCCGACAGAGCCCAGTAGAGCCCGACAGAGCCCGACAGAGCCCGACAGAGCCCGACAGGGCCCGACAGGGCCCGACAGAGCCCGACAGAGCCCGACAGGGCCCGACAGGGCCCGACAGGGAACAGTAGAGCCCAGTAGAGCCCGACAGAGCCCGACAGGGCCCGACAGGGCCCGACAGAGCCCGACAGGGCCCAGTAGAGCCCGACAGAGCCCGACAGGGCCCGACAGATCCCGACAGAGCCCGACAGGGCCCGACAGAGCCCGACAGAGCGCGACAGAAACTGACAGAGCCCGACAGGGCCCAGTAGAGCCCGACAGAGCCCGACAGAGCCCGACAGGGCCCGACAGAGCCCGACAGAGCCCGACAGAAACCGACAGAGCCCGACAGGGCCCAGTAGAGCCCGACAGAGCCCGACAGAGCCCGACAGAGCCCGACAGGGCCCGACAGGGCCCGACAGGGCCCGACAGAGCCCGACAGAGCCTGACAGAACCTGACAGAGCCCAACAGAGCCCAGTAGAGCCCGACAGAGCCCGACAGAGCCCGACAGAGCCCGACAGGGCCCGACAGGGCCCGAAAGAGCTCGACAGGGCCAGACAGGGAACAGTAGAGCCCAGTAGAGCCCGACAGAGCCCGACAGGGCCCGACAGAGCCCGACAGAGCCCGACAGAGCCCGAGAGGGCCCGACAGAGCCCGACAGGGCCCAGTACAGCCCGACAGGGCCCGACAGGGCCCGACAGGGCCCAGTAGAGCCCGACAGAGCCCGACAGAGCCCGACAGAGCCCGACAGGGCCCGACAGGGCCCGACAGAGCCCGACAGGGCCCGACAGAGCCCGACAGAGCCCGACAGGGCCCGACAGGGCCCGACAGAGCCCGACAGGGCCCAGTAGAGCCCGACAGAGCCCGACAGAGCCCGACAGAGCCCGACAAAGCCCGACAGGGCCCGACAGGGCCCAGTAGAGCCCGACAGGGCCCGACAGAGCCCGACAGAGCCCGACAGAGCCCGACAGAGCCTGACAGGGCCCGACAGAGCCCGACAGAGCCCAGTAGAGCCCGACAGAGCCCGACAGAGCCCGACAGAGCCCGACAGGGCCCGACAGAGCCCGAGAGAGCCCAGTAGAGCTCGACAGAGCCCGACAGAGCCCGACAGGGCCCGACAGGGCCCAGTAGAGCCCGACAGAGCCCGACAGAGCCCGACAGGGCCCGACAGGGCCCGACAGGGCCCGACAGGGCCCGACAGGGCCCGACAGAGCCCAGTAGAGCCCGACAGAGCCCGACAGGGCCCGACAGAGCCCGACAGAGCCCGACAGGGCCCGACAGAGCCCGACAGAGCCCAGTAGAGCCCGACAGAGCCCGACAGAGCCCGACAGAGCCCAGTAGAGCCCGACAGAGCCCGACAGAGCCCGACAGGGCCCGACAGGGCCCAGTAGAGCCCGACAGAGCCCGACAGGGCCCGACAGGGCCCGACAGGGCCCAGTAGAGCCCGACAGAGCCCGACAGGGCCCGACAGGGCCCGACAGGGCCCAGTAGAGCCCGACAGAGCCCGACAGAGCCCGACAGAGCCCGACAGGGCCCGACAGGGCCCAGTAGAGCCTGACAGAGCCCGACAGAGCCTGTCAGAGCCCGACAGAGCCCGACAGGGCCCAGTTTAGCCCAGTAGAGCCCGACAGAGCCCGACAGAGCCCGAGAGGGCCCGACAGGGCCCGTCAGGGCCCAGTAGAGCCCGACAGAGCCCGACAGAGCCCGACAGAGCCCGACAGGGCCCGACAGGGCCCGACAGAGACCGCAAGTGCCCGACAGGGCCCGAGAGGGCCCGACAGAGCCCGACAGGGCCCAGTACAGCCCGACAGGGCCCGACAGGGCCCGACAGGGCCCGACAGGGCCCAGTAGAGCCCGACAGAGCCCGACAGAGCCCGACAGAGCCCGACAGGGCCCGACAGGGCCCGACAGAGCCCGACAGGGCCCGACAGGGCCCGACAGAGCCCGACAGGGCCCAGTAGAGCCCGACAGAGCCCGACAGAGCCCGACAGGGCCCGACAGGGTCCGACAGGGCCCGACAGAGCCCGACAGAGCCCAGTAGAGCCCGACAGAGCCCGACAGGGCCCGACAGAGCCCGACAGAGCCCAGTAGAGCCCGACAGAGCCCGACAGAGCCCGACAGGGCCCGACAGGGTCCGACAGAGCCCGACAGTGCCCGACAGGGCCCGACAGGGCCCGACAGAGCCCGACAGAGACCAGTAGAGCCCGACAGAGCCCGACAGAGCCCGACAGAGCCTGACAGAGCCCGACAGGGCCCGACCGAGCCCGAGAGACCCCAATAGAGCCCGACAGAGCCCAGTAGAGCCCAACAGAGCCCGACAGGGCCCGACAGAGCCCGACAGAGCCCGACAGAGCCCGACAGAGCCCGACAGGGCCCGACAGAGCCCGACAGGGCCCGACAGAGCCCGACAGAGCCCGACAGAGCCCGACAGGGCCCGACAGGGCCCAGTAGAGCCCGACAGAGCCCGACAGAGCCCGACAGGGCCCGACAGAGCCCGACAGAGCCCGACAGAGCCCGACAGGGCCCAGTAGAGCCCAACAGAGCCCGACAGAGCCCGACAGAGCCCGACAGAGCCCAGTAGAGCCCGACAGAGCCCGACAGAGCCCGAAAGAGCCCGACAGAGCCCGACAGGGCCCGACAGATCCCGACAGAGCCCGACAGGGCCCGACAGAGCCCGACAGAGCCCAACAGAGCCCGACAGAGCCCAGTAGAGCCCGACAGAGCCCGACAGAGCCCGACAGGGCCCGACAGGGCCCGACAGGGCCCGACAGAGCCCGACAGGGCCCGACAGGGCCCGACAGGGAACAGTAGAGCCCAGTAGAGCCCGACAGAGCCCGACAGAGCCCGACAGGGCCCGACAGAGCCCGACAGGGCCCAGTAGAGCCCGACAGAGCCCGACAGGGCCCGACAGGGCCCGACAGGGCCCAGTAGAGCCCGACAGAGCCCGACAGAGCCCGACAGATCCCGACAGAGCCCGACAGGGCCCGACAGAGCCCGACAGAGCCCGACAGAGCCCGACAGGGCCCGACAGAGCCCGACAGAGCCCGACAGAGCCCAGTAGAGCCCGACAGAGCCCGACAGAGCCCGACAGAGCCCGACAGGGCCCGACAGGGCCCGACAGAGCCCGACAGAGCCCGACAGGGCCCGACAGGGCCCGACAGGGAACAGTAGAGCCCAGTAGAGCCCGACAGAGCCCGACAGGGCCCGACAGGGCCCGACAGAGCCCGACAGGGCCCAGTAGAGCCCGACAGAGCCCGACAGGGCCCGACAGATCCCGACAGAGCCCGACAGGGCCCGACAGAGCCCGACAGAGCGCGACAGAAACTGACAGAGCCCGACAGGGCCCAGTAGAGCCCGACAGAGCCCGACAGAGCCCGACAGAAACCGACAGAGCCCGACAGGGCCCAGTAGAGCCCGACAGAGCCCGACAGAGCCCGACAGAGCCCGACAGGGCCCGACAGGGCCCGACAGGGCCCGACAGAGCCCGACAGAGCCTGACAGAACCTGACAGAGCCCAACAGAGCCCAGTAGAGCCCGACAGAGCCCGACAGAGCCCGACAGAGCCCGACAGGGCCCGACAGGGCCCGAAAGAGCTCGACAGGGCCAGACAGGGAACAGTAGAGCCCAGTAGAGCCCGACAGAGCCCGACAGGGCCCGACAGAGCCCGACAGAGCCCGACAGAGCCCGAGAGGGCCCGACAGAGCCCGACAGGGCCCAGTACAGCCCGACAGGGCCCGACAGGGCCCGACAGGGCCCAGTAGAGCCCGACAGAGCCCGACAGAGCCCGACAGAGCCCGACAGGGCCCGACAGAGCCCGACAGAGCCCGACAGGGCCCGACAGGGCCCGACAGAGCCCGACAGGGCCCAGTAGAGCCCGACAGAGCCCGACAGAGCCCGACAGAGCCCGACAAAGCCCGACAGGGCCCGACAGGGCCCAGTAGAGCCCGACAGGGCCCGACAGAGCCCGACAGAGCCCGACAGAGCCCGACAGAGCCTGACAGGGCCCGACAGAGCCCGACAGAGCCCAGTAGAGCCCGACAGAGCCCGACAGAGCCCGACAGAGCCCGACAGGGCCCGACAGAGCCCGAGAGAGCCCAGTAGAGCTCGACAGAGCCCGACAGAGCCCGACAGGGCCCGACAGGGCCCAGTAGAGCCCGACAGAGCCCGACAGAGCCCGACAGGGCCCAGTAGAGCCCGACAGAGCCCGACAGAGCCCGACAGGGCCCGACAGGGCCCGACAGGGCCCGACAGGGCCCGACAGAGCCCAGTAGAGCCCGACAGAGCCCGACAGGGCCCGACAGAGCCCGACAGAGCCCAGTAGAGCCCGACAGAGCCCGACAGAGCCCGACAGAGCCCGAGAGGGCCCGACAGGGCCCGTCAGGGCCCAGTAGAGCCCGACAGAGCCCGACAGAGCCCGACAGAGCCCGACAGAGCCCGACAGGGCCCGACAGAGCCCGACAGAGCCCGCAAGGGCCCGACAGGGCCCGACAGAGCCCGACAGAGCCCGACAGAGCCCGACAGAGCCCAGTAGAGCCCGACAGAGCCCGACAGAGCCCGACAGGGCCCGACAGGGCCCAGTAGAGCCCGACAGAGCCCGACAGGGCCCGACAGGGCCCGACAGGGCCCAGTAGAGCCCGACAGAGCCCGACAGGGCCCGACAGGGCCCGACAGGGCCCAGTAGAGCCCGACAGAGCCCGACAGAGCCCGACAGAGCCCGACAGGGCCCGACAGGGCCCAGTAGAGCCTGACAGAGCCCGACAGAGCCTGTCAGAGCCCGACAGAGCCCGACAGGGCCCAGTTTAGCCCAGTAGAGCCCGACAGAGCCCGACAGAGCCCGAGAGGGCCCGACAGGGCCCGTCAGGGCCCAGTAGAGCCCGACAGAGCCCGACAGAGCCCGACAGAGCCCGACAGGGCCCGACAGGGCCCGACAGAGACCGCAAGTGCCCGACAGGGCCCGACAGAGCCCGACAGAGCCCAGTAGAGCCCGACAGAGCCCGACAGAGCCCGACAGAGCCCGACAGGGCCCGACAGGGCCCGACAGGGCCCAGTAGAGCCCGACAGAGCCCGACAGGGCCCGACAGGGCCCAGTAGAGCCCGACAGAGCCCGACAGAGCCCGACAGAGCCCGACAGGGCCCGACAGGGCCCAGTAGAGCCCGACAGAGCCCGACAGAGCCCGACAGGGCCCGACAGAGCCCGACAGGGCCCGACAGGGCCCGACAGATCCTGACAGAGCCCGACAGGGCCCGACAGAGCCCGACAGAGCCCAACAGAGCCCGACAGAGCCCAGTAGAGCCCGACAGAGCCCGACAGAGCCCGAGAGAGCCCGACAGAGCCCGACAGGGCCCGACAGGGCCCGACAGAGCCCGACAGAGCCCGACAGAGGCCGACAGGGCCCGACAGAGCCCGACAGGGCCCGACAGGGAACAGTAGAGCCCAGTAGAGCCCGACAGAGCCCGACAGAGCCCGACAGGGCCCGACAGGGCCCAGTAGAGCCCGACAGAGCCCAACAGAGCCCGACAGAGCCCGACAGGGCCCGACAGGGCCCGACAGAGCCCGACAGAAACCGACAGAGCCCGACAGGGCCCAGTAGAGCCCGACAGAGCCCGACAGAGCCCGACAGGGCCCGACAGGGAACAGTAGAGCCCAGTAGAGCCCGACAGAGCCTGACAGAGCCCGACAGAGCCCGACAGGGCCCGACAGAGCCCGACAGGGCCCGACAGGGCCCGACAGAGCCCGACAGGGCCCGACAGGGCCAGACAGAGCCCGACAGAGCCCGACAGAGCCCGACAGAGCCCTACAGAGCCCGACAGGGCCCGACAGAACCCGACAGAGCCCGACAGAGCCCGACAGGGCCCGACAGGGCCCGACAGAGCCCGACAGAGCCCAGTAGAGCCCGACAGAGCCCGACAGGGCCCGACAGGGCCCGACAGAGCCCGACAGAGCCCGAGAGGGCCCGACAGAGCCCGACAGGGCCCAGTAGAGCCCGACAGAGCCCGACAGGGCCCGACAGGGCCCGACAGGGCCCAGTAGAGCCCGACAGAGCCCGACAGAGCCCGACAGAGCCCGACAGGGCCCGACAGGGCCCGACAGGGCCCGACAGAGCCCGACAGAGCCCGACAGGGCCCAGTAGAGCCCGACAGAGCCCGACAGAGCCCGACAAAGCCCGACAGGGCCCGACAGGGCCCATTCAGCCCGACAGGGCCCGACAGAGCCCGACAGAGCCCGACAGAGCCCAGTAGATCCCGACAGAGCCCGACAGAGCCCGACAGAGCCCGACAGGGCCCGACAGGGCCCGACAGAGCCCAGTGGAGCTCGACAGAGCCCGACAGTGCCCGACAGGGCCCGACAGGGCCCGACAGGGCCCAGTAGAGCCCGACAGAGCCCGACAGGGCCCGACAGGGCCCGACAGGGCCCGACAGGGCCCGACAGAGACCGACAGGGCCCGACAGACCCCAATAGAGCCCGACAGAGCCCAGTAGAGCCCGACAGAGCCCGACAGAGCCCGACAGGGCCCGACAGGGCCCGACAGGGCCCGACAGGGCCCAGTTTAGCCCAGTAGAGCCCGACAGAGCCCGACAGGGCCCGACAGAGCCCGACAGAGCCCAGTAGAGCCCGACAGGGCCTGACAGAGCCCGACAGAGCCCAGTAGAGCCCGACAGAGCCCGACAGAGCCCGACAGAGCCCGACAGAGCCCGACAGGGCCCGACAGGGCCCAGTAGAGCCCGACAGAGCCTGACAGAGCCCGACAGAGCCCGACAGGGCCCGACAGAGCCCGACAGAGCCCGACAGAGCCCAGTAGAGCCCAACAGAGCCCGACAGAGCCCGACAGAGCCCAGTAGAGCCCGACAGAGCCCGACAGAGCCCGAAAGAGCCCGACAGAGCCCGACAGGGCCCGACAGATCCTGACAGAGCCCGACAGGGCCCGACAGGGACCGACAGAGCCCAACAGAGCCCGACAGAGCCCAGTAGAGCCCGACAGAGCCCGACAGAGCCCGACAGAGCCCGACAGGGCCCGACAGGGCCCGACAGAGCCCGACAGAGGCCGACAGGGCCCGACAGAGCCCGACAGGGCCCGACAGGGAACAGTAGAGCCCAGTAGAGCCCGACAGGGCCCGACAGAGCCCGACAGGGCCCAGTAGAGCCTGACAGAGCCCGACAGGGCCCGACATGGCGCGACAGGGCCCAGTAGAGCCCGACAGAGCCCGACAGAGCCCGACAGAGCCCGAGAGGGCCCGACAGAGCCCGAGAGAGCCCGACAGAAACCGACAGAGCCCGACAGGGCCCAGTAGAGCCCGACAGAGCCCGACAGAGCCCGACAGGGCCCGACAGGGAACAGTAGAGCCCAGTAGAGCCCGACAGAGCCCGACAGAGCCCGACAGAGCCCGACAGGGCCCAACAGAGCCCGACAGAACCCGACAGAGCCCGACAGTGCCCGACAGGGCCCGACAGGGCCCGACAGAGCCCGACAGAGCCCGACAGAACCTGACAGAGCCCGACAGAAACCATTAGAGCCCGACAGAGCCCGACAGAGCCCGACAGGGCCCGACAGGGCCCGACAGAGCCCGACAGAGCCCGACAGGGCCCGACAGGGAACAGTAGAGCCCAGTAGAGCCCGACAGAGCCCGACAGAGCCCGACAGAGCCCGAGAGGGCCCGACAGAGCCCGACAGGGCCCAGTAGAGCCCGACAGAGCCCGACAGGGCACGACAGGGCCCGACAGGACCCAGTAGAGCCCGACAGAGCCCGACAGAGCCCGACAGAGCCCGACAGGGCCCGACAGGGCCCGACAGAGCCCGACAGGGCCCGACAGAGCCCGACAGAGCCCGACAGGGCCCGACAGAGCCCAACAGGGCCCAGTAGAGCCCGACAGAGCCCGACAGAGCCCGACAGAGCCCGACAAAGCCCGACAGGGCCCGACAGGGCCCAGTAGAGCCCGACAGGGCCCGACAGAGCCCGACAGAGCCCGACAGAGCCCGACAGAGCCTGACAGGGCCCGACAGAGCCCGACAGAGCCCAGTAGAGCCCGACAGAGCCCGACAGAGCCCGACAGAGCCCGACAGGGCCCGACAGAGCCCGAGAGAGCCCAGTAGAGCTCGACAGAGCCCGACAGAGCCCGACAGGGCCCGACAGGGCCAGTAGAGCCCGACAGAGCCCGACAGAGCCCGACAGGGCCCGACAGGGCCCGACAGGGCCCGACAGAGCCCAGTAGAGCCCGACAGAGCCCGACAGGGCCCGACAGAGCCCGACAGAGCCCAACAGGGCCCGACAGAGCCCGACAGAGCCCAGTAGAGCCCGACAGAGCCCGACAGAGCCCGACAGAGCCCGAGAGGGCCCGACAGGGCCCGTCAGGGCCCAGTAGAGCCCGACAGAGCCCGACAGAGCCCGACAGAGCCCGACAGAGCCCGACAGGGCCCGACAGAGCCCGACAGAGCCCGCAAGGGCACGACAGGGCCCGACAGAGCCCGACAGAGCCCAGTAGAGCCCGACAGAGCCCGACAGGGCCCGACAGAGCCCGACAGAGCCCAGTAGAGCCCGACAGAGCCCGACAGAGCCCGACAGGGCCCGACAGGGCCCGACAGGGCCCGACAGGGCCCAGTAGAGCCCGACAGAGCCCGACAGGGCCCGACAGGGCCCGACAGGGCCCAGTAGAGCCCGACAGAGCCCGACAGAGCCCGACAGAGCCCGACAGGGCCCGACAGGGCCCAGTAGAGCCCGACAGAGCCCGACAGAGCCCGACAGAGCCCGACAGGGCCCAGTTTAGCCCAGTGGAGCCCGACAGAGCCCGACAGAGCCCGAGAGGGCCCGACAGGGCCCGTCAGGGCCCAGTAGAGCCCGACAGGGCCCGACAGAGCCCGACAGGGCCCGACAGAGCCCGCAAGTGCCCGACAGGGCCCGACAGAGCCCGACAGAGCCCGCAAGTGCCCGACAGGGCCCGACAGAGCCCGACAGAGCCCAGTAGAGCCCGACAGAGCCCGACAGAGCCCGACAGAGCCCGACAGAGCCCAGTAGAGCCCGACAGAGCCCGACAGAGCCCGACAGGGCCCGACAGGGCCCGACAGGGCCCAGTAGAGCCCGACAGAGCCCGACAGAGCCCGACAGGGCCCGACAGGGCCCAGTAGAGCCCGACAGAGCCCGACAGAGCCCGACAGAGCCCGACAGGGCCCGACAGGGCCCAGTAGAGCCCGACAGAGCCCGACAGAGCCCGACAGGGCCCAGTTTAGCCCAGTAGAGCCCGACAGAGCCCGACAGAGCCCGACAAAGCCCAACAGAGCCCGACAGAGCCCGACAGGGCCCGACAGAGCCCAGTAGAGCTCGACAGAGCCCGACAGAGCCCGACAGGGCCCGAAAGGGCCCGACAGAGCCCGACAGGGCCCGACAGGGCCCGACAGGGCCCAGTAGAGCCCAACAGAGCCCCACAGGGCCCGACAGAGCCCGACAGAGCCCGACAGAGCCCGACAGGGCCCGACAGGGCCCGATAGAGCCCGACAGAGCCCGACAGGGCCCAGTAGAGCCCGACAGAGCCCGACAGGGCCCGACAGGGCCTGACAGAGCCCGACAGGGCCCGACAGAGCCCGACAGAGCCCGATAGAGCCCGACAGGGCCCGACAGGGCCCAGTAGAGCCCGACAGAGCCCGACAGAGCCCGACAGAGCCCGACAGGGCCCGACAGAGCCCGACAGGGCCCGACAGGGACCGACAGAGCCCGACAGAGCCCGACAGAGCCCAGTAGAGCCCGACAGAGCCCGACAGGGCCCTACAGAGCCCGACAGAGCCCAGTAGAGCCCGACAGAGCCCAACAGAGCCCGACAGAGCCTGACAGGGCCCGACAGAGCCCGACAGAGCCCGACAGAGCCCGACAGGGCCCAGTAGAGCCCGACAGAGCCCGACAGGGCACGACAGGGCCCGACAGGGCCCAGTAGAGCCCGACAGAGCCCGACAGAGCCCGACAGAGCCCGACAGGGCCCGACAGAGCCCGACAGGGCCCGACAGAGCCCGACAGAGCCCGACAGGGCCCAGTAGAGCCCGACAGAGCCCGACAGAGCCCGACAGGGCCCGACAGGGAACAGTAGAGCCCAGTAGAGCCCGACAGAGCCTGACAGAGCCCGACAGAGCCCGACAGAGCCCGACAGAGCCCGACAGGGCCCGACAGGGCCCGACAGAGCCCGACAGAGCCCGAGAGGGCCCGACAGAGCCCGACAGGGCCCAGTAGAGCCCGACAGAGCCCGACAGAGCCCGACAGAGCCCGACAAAGCCCGACAGGGCCCGACAGGGCCCAGTAGAGCCCGACAGGGCCCGACAGAGCCCGACAGAGCCCGACAGAGCCCGACAGAGCCCAGTAGAGCCCGACAGAGCCCGAGAGGGCCCGACAGAGCCCGACAGGGCCCAGTAGAGCCCGACAGAGCCCGACAGAGCCCGACAGAGCCCGACAGAGCCCGACAGGGCCCAGTTTAGCCCAGTAGAGCCCGACAGAGCCCGACAGAGCCCGAGAGGGCCCGACAGGGCCCGTCAGGGCCCAGTAGAGCCCGACAGAGCCCGACAGAGCCCGACAGAGCCCGACAGGGCCCGACAGAGCCCGACAGAGCCCGACAGAGCCCGTAAGTGCCCGACAGGGCCCGACAGAGCCCGACAGGGCCCAGTAGAGCCCGACAGAGCCCGACAGAGCCCGACAGGGCCCGACAGGGCCCGACAGGGCCCAGTAGAGCCCGACAGAGCCCGACAGAGCCCGACAGGGCCCGACAGGGCCCAGTAGAGCCCGACAGAGCCCGACAGAGCCCGACAGAGCCCGACAGAGCCCGACAGGGCCCAGTAGAGCCCGACAGAGCCCGACAGAGCCCGACAGGGCCCAGTTTAGCCCAGTAGAGCCCGACAGAGCCCGACAGAGCCCGACAAAGCCCAACAGAGCCCGACAGAGCCCGACAGGGCCCGACAGAGCCCAGTAGAGCTCGACAGAGCCCGACAGAGCCCGACAGGGCCCGAAAGGGCCCGACAGAGCCCGACAGGGCCCGACAGGGCCCGACAGGGCCCAGTAGAGCCCAACAGAGCCCCACAGGGCCCGACAGAGCCCGACAGAGCCCGACAGAGCCCGACAGAGCCCGACAGGGCCCAGTAGAGCCCGACAGAGCCCGACAGAGCCCGACAGGGCCCGACAGGGCCTGACAGAGCCCGACAGGGCCCGACAGAGCCCGACAGAGCCCGATAGAGCCCGACAGGGCCCGACAGGGCCCAGTAGAGCCCGACAGAGCCCGACAGAGCCCGACAGGGCCCGACAGAGCCCGACAGGGCCCGACAGGGACCGACAGAGCCCGACAGAGCCCGACAGAGCCCAGTAGAGCCCGACAGAGCCCGACAGGGCCCGACAGAGCCCGACAGAGCCCAGTAGAGCCCGACAGAGCCCAACAGAGCCCGACAGAGCCTGACAGGGCCCGACAGAGCCCGACAGAGCCCGACAGAGCCCGACAGGGCCCAGTAGAGCCCGACAGAGCCCGACAGGGCGCGACAGGGCCCGACAGGGCCCAGTAGAGCCCGACAGAGCCCGACAGAGCCCGACAGAGCCCGACAGGGCCCGACAGAGCCCGACAGGGCCCGACAGAGCCCGACAGAGCCCGACAGGGCCCAGTAGAGCCCGACAGAGCCCGACAGAGCCCGACAGGGCCCGACAGGGAACAGTAGAGCCCAGTAGAGCCCGACAGAGCCTGACAGAGCCCGACAGAGCCCGACAGGGCCCGACAGAGCCCGACAGAACCCGACAGAGCCCGACAGAGCCCGACAGGGCCCGACAGGGCCCGACAGAGCCCGACAGAGCCCGACAGAACCTGACAGAGCCCGACAGAGCCCAGTAGAGCCCGACAGAGCCCGACAGAGCCCGACAGAGCCCGACAGGGCCCGACAGGGCCCGACAGAGCCCGACAGAGCCCGAGAGGGCCCGACAGAGCCCGACAGGGCCCAGTAGAGCCCGACAGAGCCCGACAGAGCCCGACAGAGCCCGACAAAGCCCGACAGGGCCCGACAGGGCCCAGTAGAGCCCGACAGGGCCCGACAGAGCCCGACAGAGCCCGACAGAGCCCGACAGAGCCCAGTAGAGCCCGACAGAGCCCGAGAGGGCCCGACAGAGCCCGAGAGGGCCCAGTAGAGCCCGACAGAGCCCGACAGGGCCCGACAGGGCCCGACAGGGCCCAGTAGAGCCCGACAGGGCCCGACAGATCCTGACAGAGCCCGACAGGGCCCGACAGAGACCGACAGAGCCCAACAGAGCCCGACAGAGCCCAGTAGAGCCCGACAGAGCCCGACAGAGCCCGACAGAGCCCGACAGGGCCCGACAGAGCCCGACAGAGCCCGACAGAGCCCGACAGGGCCCGACAGAGCCCGACAGGGCCCAGTAGAGCCTGACAGAGCCCGACAGGGCCCGACAGGGCGCGACAGGGCCCAGTAGAGCCCGACAGAGCCCGACAGAGCCCGACAGAGCCCGAGAGGGCCCGACAGAGCCCGACAGAGCCCGACAGAAACCGACAGAGCCCGACAGGGCCCAGTAGAGCCCGACAGAGCCCGACAGAGCCCGACAGGGCCCGACAGGGCCCGACAGAGCCCGACAGAGCCCGACAGAACCCGACAGAGCCCGACAGAAACCAGTAGAGCCCGACAGAGCCCGACAGAGCCCGACAGAGCCCGACAGGGCCCGACAGAGCCCGACAGAGCCCGACAGGGCCCGACAGGGAACAGTAGAGCCCAGTAGAGCCCGACAGAGCCCGACAGAGCCCGACAGAGCCCGAGAGGGCCCGACAGAGCCCGACAGGGCCCAGTAGAGCCCGACAGGGCCCGACAGGGCACGACAGGGCCCGACAGGGCTCAGTAGAGCCTGACAGAGCCCGACAGAGCCCGACAGAGCCCGACAGGCCCCGACAGGGCCCGACAGGGCCCGACAGGGCCCGACAGAGCCCGACAGGGCCCGACGGAGCCCGACAGAGCCCGAAAGGGCCCAGTAGAGCCCGACAGAGCCCGACAGAGCCCGACAGAGCCCGACAAAGCCCGACAGGGCCCGACAGGGCCCAGTAGAGCCCGACAGGGCCCGACAGAGCCCGACAGAGCCCGACAGAGCCCGACAGAGCCTGACAGGGCCCGACAGAGCCCGACAGAGCCCGACAGAGCCCGACAGAGCCAGACAGGGCCCGACAGAGCCCGAGAGAGCCCAGTAGAGCTCGACAGAGCCCGACAGAGCCCGACAGGGCCCGACAGGGCCCAGTAGAGCCCGACAGAGCCCGACAGAGCCCGACAGAGCCCGACAGGGCCCGACAGAGCCCGACAGGGCCCGACAGGGACCGACAGAGCCCGACAGAGCCCGACAGAGCCCAGTAGAGCCCGACAGAGCCCGACAGGGCCCTACAGAGCCCGACAGAGCCCAGTAGAGCCCGACAGAGCCCAACAGAGCCCGACAGAGCCTGACAGGGCCCGACAGAGCCCGACAGAGCCCGACAGAGCCCGACAGGGCCCAGTAGAGCCCGACAGAGCCCGACAGGGCACGACAGGGCCCGACAGGGCCCAGTAGAGCCCGACAGAGCCCGACAGAGCCCGACAGAGCCCGACAGGGCCCGACAGAGCCCGACAGGGCCCGACAGAGCCCGACAGAGCCCGACAGGGCCCAGTAGAGCCCGACAGAGCCCGACAGAGCCCGACAGGGCCCGACAGGGAACAGTAGAGCCCAGTAGAGCCCGACAGAGCCTGACAGAGCCCGACAGAGCCCGACAGAGCCCGACAGAGCCCGACAGGGCCCGACAGGGCCCGACAGAGCCCGACAGAGCCCGAGAGGGCCCGACAGAGCCCGACAGGGCCCAGTAGAGCCCGACAGAGCCCGACAGAGCCCGACAGAGCCCGACAAAGCCCGACAGGGCCCGACAGGGCCCAGTAGAGCCCGACAGGGCCCGACAGAGCCCGACAGAGCCCGACAGAGCCCGACAGAGCCCAGTAGAGCCCGACAGAGCCCGAGAGGGCCCGACAGAGCCCGACAGGGCCCAGTAGAGCCCGACAGAGCCCGACAGAGCCCGACAGAGCCCGACAGAGCCCGACAGGGCCCAGTTTAGCCCAGTAGAGCCCGACAGAGCCCGACAGAGCCCGAGAGGGCCCGACAGGGCCCGTCAGGGCCCAGTAGAGCCCGACAGAGCCCGACAGAGCCCGACAGAGCCCGACAGGGCCCGACAGAGCCCGACAGAGCCCGACAGAGCCCGTAAGTGCCCGACAGGGCCCGACAGAGCCCGACAGGGCCCAGTAGAGCCCGACAGAGCCCGACAGAGCCCGACAGGGCCCGACAGGGCCCGACAGGGCCCAGTAGAGCCCGACAGAGCCCGACAGAGCCCGACAGGGCCCGACAGGGCCCAGTAGAGCCCGACAGAGCCCGACAGAGCCCGACAGAGCCCGACAGAGCCCGACAGGGCCCAGTAGAGCCCGACAGAGCCCGACAGAGCCCGACAGGGCCCAGTTTAGCCCAGTAGAGCCCGACAGAGCCCGACAGAGCCCGACAAAGCCCAACAGAGCCCGACAGAGCCCGACAGGGCCCGACAGAGCCCAGTAGAGCTCGACAGAGCCCGACAGAGCCCGACAGGGCCCGAAAGGGCCCGACAGAGCCCGACAGGGCCCGACAGGGCCCGACAGGGCCCAGTAGAGCCCAACAGAGCCCCACAGGGCCCGACAGAGCCCGACAGAGCCCGACAGAGCCCGACAGAGCCCGACAGGGCCCGATAGAGCCCGACAGAGCCCGACAGGGCCCAGTAGAGCCCGACAGAGCCCGACAGAGCCCGACAGGGCCCGACAGGGCCTGACAGAGCCCGACAGGGCCCGACAGAGCCCGACAGAGCCCGATAGAGCCCGACAGGGCCCGACAGGGCCCAGTAGAGCCCGACAGAGCCCGACAGAGCCCGACAGGGCCCGACAGAGCCCGACAGGGCCCGACAGGGACCGACAGAGCCCGACAGAGCCCGACAGAGCCCAGTAGAGCCCGACAGAGCCCGACAGGGCCCGACAGAGCCCGACAGAGCCCAGTAGAGCCCGACAGAGCCCAACAGAGCCCGACAGAGCCTGACAGGGCCCGACAGAGCCCGACAGAGCCCGACAGAGCCCGACAGGGCCCAGTAGAGCCCGACAGAGCCCGACAGGGCGCGACAGGGCCCGACAGGGCCCAGTAGAGCCCGACAGAGCCCGACAGAGCCCGACAGAGCCCGACAGGGCCCGACAGAGCCCGACAGGGCCCGACAGAGCCCGACAGAGCCCGACAGGGCCCAGTAGAGCCCGACAGAGCCCGACAGAGCCCGACAGGGCCCGACAGGGAACAGTAGAGCCCAGTAGAGCCCGACAGAGCCTGACAGAGCCCGACAGAGCCCGACAGGGCCCGACAGAGCCCGACAGAACCCGACAGAGCCCGACAGAGCCCGACAGGGCCCGACAGGGCCCGACAGAGCCCGACAGAGCCCGACAGAACCTGACAGAGCCCGACAGAGCCCAGTAGAGCCCGACAGAGCCCGACAGAGCCCGACAGAGCCCGACAGGGCCCGACAGGGCCCGACAGAGCCCGACAGAGCCCGAGAGGGCCCGACAGAGCCCGACAGGGCCCAGTAGAGCCCGACAGAGCCCGACAGAGCCCGACAGAGCCCGACAAAGCCCGACAGGGCCCGACAGGGCCCAGTAGAGCCCGACAGGGCCCGACAGAGCCCGACAGAGCCCGACAGAGCCCGACAGAGCCCAGTAGAGCCCGACAGAGCCCGAGAGGGCCCGACAGAGCCCGAGAGGGCCCAGTAGAGCCCGACAGAGCCCGACAGGGCCCGACAGGGCCCGACAGGGCCCAGTAGAGCCCGACAGGGCCCGACAGATCCTGACAGAGCCCGACAGGGCCCGACAGAGACCGACAGAGCCCAACAGAGCCCGACAGAGCCCAGTAGAGCCCGACAGAGCCCGACAGAGCCCGACAGAGCCCGACAGGGCCCGACAGAGCCCGACAGAGCCCGACAGAGCCCGACAGGGCCCGACAGAGCCCGACAGGGCCCAGTAGAGCCTGACAGAGCCCGACAGGGCCCGACAGGGCGCGACAGGGCCCAGTAGAGCCCGACAGAGCCCGACAGAGCCCGACAGAGCCCGAGAGGGCCCGACAGAGCCCGACAGAGCCCGACAGAAACCGACAGAGCCCGACAGGGCCCAGTAGAGCCCGACAGAGCCCGACAGAGCCCGACAGGGCCCGACAGGGCCCGACAGAGCCCGACAGAGCCCGACAGAACCCGACAGAGCCCGACAGAAACCAGTAGAGCCCGACAGAGCCCGACAGAGCCCGACAGAGCCCGACAGGGCCCGACAGAGCCCGACAGAGCCCGACAGGGCCCGACAGGGAACAGTAGAGCCCAGTAGAGCCCGACAGAGCCCGACAGAGCCCGACAGAGCCCGAGAGGGCCCGACAGAGCCCGACAGGGCCCAGTAGAGCCCGACAGGGCCCGACAGGGCACGACAGGGCCCGACAGGGCTCAGTAGAGCCTGACAGAGCCCGACAGAGCCCGACAGAGCCCGACAGGCCCCGACAGGGCCCGACAGGGCCCGACAGGGCCCGACAGAGCCCGACAGGGCCCGACGGAGCCCGACAGAGCCCGAAAGGGCCCAGTAGAGCCCGACAGAGCCCGACAGAGCCCGACAGAGCCCGACAAAGCCCGACAGGGCCCGACAGGGCCCAGTAGAGCCCGACAGGGCCCGACAGAGCCCGACAGAGCCCGACAGAGCCCGACAGAGCCTGACAGGGCCCGACAGAGCCCGACAGAGCCCGACAGAGCCCGACAGAGCCAGACAGGGCCCGACAGAGCCCGAGAGAGCCCAGTAGAGCTCGACAGAGCCCGACAGAGCCCGACAGGGCCCGACAGGGCCCAGTAGAGTCCGACAGAGCCCGACAGAGCCCGACAGGGCCCGACAGGGCCCGACAGAGCCCGACAGAGCCCGACAGAGCCCGACAGGGCCCGACAAAGCCCGACAGGGCCCGACAGGGCCCAGTAAAGCCCGACAGGGCCCGACAGAACCCGACAGAGCCCGACAGAGCCCAGTAGAGCCCGACAGAGCCCGAGAGGGCCCGACAGAGCCCGACAGGGCCCAGTAGAGCCCGACAGAGCCCGACAGGGCCCGACAGGGCCCGACAGGGCCCAGTAGAGCCCGACAGAGCCCGACAGAGCCCGACCGAGCCCGACAGGGCCCGACAGGGCCCGACAGAGCCCGACAGAGCCCGACAGGGCCCAGTAGAGCCCGACAGAGCCCGACAGAGCCCGACAGAGCCCGACAAAGCCCGACAGAGACCGACAAAGCCCGACAGGGCCCGACAGGGCCCAGTAGAGCCCGACAGGGCCCGACAAAGCCCGACAGAGCCCGACAGAGCCCAGTAGAGCCCGACAGAGCCCGACAGAGCCCGACAGAGCCCGACAGGGCCCGACAGAGCCCGACAGGGCCCGACAGAGCCCGACAGAGCACGACAGGGCACGACAGGGCCCGACAGGGCTCAGTAGAGCCCGACAGAGCCCGACAGAGCCCGACAGGGCCCGACAGGGCCCGACAGGGCCCGACAGAGCCCGACAGGGCCCGACAGAGCCCGACAGAGCCCGAAAGGGCCCAGTAGAGCCCGACAGAGCCCGACAGAGCCCGACAGAGCCCGACAAAGCCCGACAGGGCCCGACAGGGCCCAGTAGAGCCCGACAGGGCCCGACAGAGCCCGACAGAGCCCGACAGAGCCCAGTAGAGCCCAGTAGAGCCCGACAGAGCCTGACAGGGCCCGACAGAGCCCGACAGAGCCCGACAGAGCCCGACAGGGCCCGACAGAGCCCGAGAGAGCCCAGTAGAGCTCGACAGAGCCCGACAGAGCCCGACAGGGCCCGACAGGGCCCGACAGAGCCCGACAGAGCCCGACAGAGCCCGACAGAGCCCGACAGAGCCTGACAGGGCCCGACAGAGCCCGACAGAGCCCGACAGAGCCCGACAGAGCCCGACAGGGCCCGACAGAGCCCGAGAGAGCCCAGTAGAGCTCGACAGAGCCCGACAGAGCCCGACAGGGCCCGACAGGACCCAGTAGAGTCCGACAGAGCCCGACAGAGCCCGACAGGGCCCGACAGGGCCCGACAGAGCCCGACAGAGCCCGACAGAGCCCGACAGGGCCCAACAGGGCCCGACAGGGCCCGACAGAGCCCGACAGAGCCCGACAGAGCCCGACAGGGCCCAGTTTAGCCCAGTAGAGCCCGACAGAGCCCGACAGAGCCCGAGAGGGCCCGACAGGGCCCGACAGAGCCCGACAGGGCCCAGTTTAGCCCAGTAGAGCCCGACAGAGCCCGACAGAGCCCGACAGAGCCCAGTAGAGCCCGACAGAGCCCGACAGAGCCCGACAGAGCCCAGTAGAGCCCGACAGAGCCCGACAGAGCCCGACAGGGCCCGACAGGGCCCAGTAGAGCCCGACAGAGCCCGACAGAGCCCGACAGGGCCCGACAGGGCCCAGTAGAGCCCGACAGAGCCCGACAGAGCCCGACAGAGCCCGACAGGGCCCGACAGGGCCCAGTAGAGCCCGACAGAGCCCGACAGGGCCCAGTTTAGCCCAGTAGAGCCCGACAGAGCCCGACAGAGCCCGACAAAGCCCAACAGGGCCCGACAGAGCCCGACAGGGCCCGACAGGGCCCGACAGAGCCCAGTAGAGCTCGACAGAGCCCGACAGAGCCCGACAGAGCCCGAAAGGGCCCGACAGAGCCCGACAGGGCCCGACAGGGCCCGACAGGGCCCAGTAGAGCCCAACAGAGCCCCACAGGGTCCGACAGAGCCCGACAGAGCCCGATAGAGCCCGACAGGGCCCGACAGGGCCCAGTAGAGCCCGACAGAGCCCGACAGAGCCCGACAGAGCCCGACAGGGCCCGACAGGGACCGACAGAGCCCGACAGAGCCCGACAGAGCCCAGTAGAGCCCGACAGAGCCCGACAGGGCCCGACAGAGCCCGACAGAGCCCAGTAGAGCCCGACAGAGCCCGACAGAGCCCGACAGAGCCTGACAGGTCCCGACAGAGCCCGACAGAGCCCGACAGAGCCCGACAGGGCCCAGTAGAGCCCGACAGAGCCCGACAGGGCACGACAGGGCCCGACAGGGCCCAGTAGAGCCCGACAGAGCCCGACAGAGCCCGACAGAGCCCGACAGGGCCCGACAGAGCCCGACAGAGCCCGACAGGGCCCAGTAGAGCCCGACAGAGCCCGACAGGGCCCGACAGGGAACAGTAGAGCCCAGTAGAGCCCGACAGAGCCTGACAGAGCCCGACAGAGCCCGACAGGGCCCGACAGAGCCCGACAGAACCCGACAGAGCCCGACAGAGCCCGACAGGGCCCGACAGGGCCCGACAGAGCCCGAGAGAGCCCGACAGAACCTGACAGAGCCCGACAGAGCCCAGTAGAGCCCGACAGAGCCCGACAGAGCCCGACAGAGCCCGACAGGGCCCGACAGGGCCCGACAGAGCCCGACAGAGCCCGAGAGGGCCCGACAGAGCCCGACAGGGCCCAGTAGAGCCCGACAGAGCCCGACAGAGCCCGACAGAGCCCGACAAAGCCCGACAGGGCCCGACAGGGCCCAGTAAAGCCCGACAGGGCCCGACAGAGCCCGACAGAGCCCGACAGAGCCCAGTAGAGCCCGACAGAGCCCGAGAGGGCCCGACAGAGCCCGACAGGGCCCAGTAGAGCCCGACAGAGCCCGACAGGGCCCGACAGGGCCCGACAGGGCCCAGTAGAGCCCGACAGAGCCCGACAGAGCCCGACCGAGCCCGACAGGGCCCGACAGGGCCCGACAGAGCCCGACAGAGCCCGACAGGGCCCAGTAGAGCCCGACAGAGCCCGACAGAGCCCGACAGAGCCCGACAAAGCCCGACAGAGCCCGACAAAGCCCGACAGGGCCCGACAGGGCCCAGTAGAGCCCGACAGGGCCCGACAAAGCCCGACAGAGCCCGACAGAGCCCGACAGAGCCCAGTAGAGCCCGACAGAGCCCGACAGAGCCCGACAGAGCCCGACAGGGCCCGACAGAGCCCGACAGGGCCCGACAGAGCCCGACAGAGCCCAGTAGAGCTCGACAGAGCCCGACAGAGCCCGACAGGGCCCGACAGGGCCCGACAGGGCCCGACAGGGCCCAGTAGAGCCCGACAGAGCCCGACAGAGCCCGACAGGGCCCGACAGGGCCCGACAGGGCCCGATAGACCCCAATAGAGCCCGACAGAGCCCAGTAGAGCCCGACAGAGCCCGACAGAGCCCGACAGAGCCCGACAGGGCCCGACAGGGCCCGACAGAGCCCGACAGGGCCCAGTTTAGCCCAGTAGAGCCCGACAGAGCCCGACAGAGCCCGACAGAGCCCGACAGAGCCCAGTAGATCCCGACAGAGCCCGAAAGAGCCCGACAGAGCCCGACAGAGCCCGACAGGGCCCGACAGAGCCCGACAGAGCCCGACAGAGCCCGACAGGGCCCAGTAGAGCCCGACAGAGCCCGACAGAGCCCGACAGAACCCGACAGGGCCCGACAGAGCCCGACAGAGCCCGACAAAGCCCAGTAGAGCCCAACAGAGCCCGACAGAGCCCGACAGAGCCCAGTAGAGCCCGACAGAGCCCGACAGAGCCTGAAAGAGCCCGACAGAGCCCGACAGGGCCCGACAGATCCTGACAGAGCCCGACAGGGCCCGACAGAGACCGACAGAGCCCAACAGAGCCCGACAGAGCCCAGTAGAGCCCGACAGAGCCCGACAGAGCCCGACAGAGCCCGACAGGGCCCGACAGGGCCCGACAGAGCCCGACAGAGGCCGACAGGGCCTGACAGAGCCCGACAGGGCCCGACAGGGAACAGTAGAGCCCAGTAGAGCCCGACAGAGCCCGACAGAGCCCGACAGGGCCCGACAGAGCCCGACAGGGCCCAGTAGAGCCTGACAGAGCCCGACAGGGCCCGACAGGGCGCGACAGGGCCCAGTAGAGCCCGACAGAGCCCGACAGAGCCCGACAGAGCCCGAGAGGGCCCGACAGAGCCCGACAGAGCCCGACAGAAACCGACAGAGCCCGACAGGGCCCAGTAGAGCCCGACAGAGCCCGACAGAGCCCGACAGGGCCCGACAGGGAACAGTAGAGCCCAGTAGAGCCCGACAGAGCCCGACAGAGCCCGACAGAGCCCGACAGGGCCCGACAGAGCCCGACAGAACCCGACAGAGCCCGACAGAGCCCGACAGGGCCCGACAGGGCCCGACAGAGCCCGACAGAGCACGACAGAACCTGACAGAGCCCGACAGAAACCAGTAGAGCCCGACAGAGCCCGACAGAGCCCGACAGAGCCCGACAGGGCCCGACAGAGCCCGACAGAGCCCGACAGGGCCCGACAGGGAACAGTAGAGCCCAGTAGAGCCCGACAGAGCCCGACAGAGCCCGACAGAGCCCGAGAGGGCCCGACAGAGCCCGACAGGGCCCAGTAGAGCCCGACAGAGCCCGACAGGGCACGACAGGGCCCGACAGGGCTCAGTAGAGCCCGACAGAGCCCGACAGAGCCCGACAGAGCCCGACAGGGCCCGACAGGGCCCGACAGGGCCCGACAGGGCCCGACAGAGCCCGACAGAGCCCGAAAGGGCCCAGTAGAGCACGACAGAGCCCGACAGAGCCCGACAGAGCCCGACAAAGCCCGACAGGGCCCGACAGGGCCCAGTAGAGCCCGACAGGGCCCGACAGAGCCCGACAGAGCCCGACAGAGCCCGACAGAGCCCAGTAGAGCCCGACAGAGCCCGACAGGGCCCGACAGAGCCCGACAGGGCCCAGTAGAGCCCGACAGAGCCCAACAGAGCCCGACAGAGCCTGACAGGGCCCGACAGAGCCCGACAGAGCCCGACAGAGCCCGACAGGGCCCAGTAGAGCCCGACAGAGCCCGACAGGGCACGACAGGGCCCGACAGGGCCCAGTAGAGCCCGACAGAGCCCGACAGAGCCCGACAGAGCCCGACAGAGCCCGACAGAGCCCGACAGGGCCCGACAGGGCCCAGTAGAGCCCGACAGAGCCCGACAGAGCCCGACAGAGCCCGACAGAGCCCGACAGGGCCCGACAGGGAACAGTAGAGCCCAGTAGAGCCCGACAGAGCCTGACAGAGCCCGACAGAGCCCGACAGGGCCCGACAGAGCCCGACAGAACCCGACAGAGCCCGACAGGGCCCGACAGGGCCCGACAGAGCCCGACAGAGCCCGACAGAACCTGACAGAGCCCGACAGAGCCCAGTAGAGCCCGACAGAGGCCGACAGAGCCCGACAGAGCCCGACAGGGCCCGACAGGGCCCGACAGAGCCCGACAGAGCACGAGAGGGCCCGACAGAGCCCGACAGGGCCCAGTAGAGCCCGACAGAGCCCGACAGAGCCCGACAGAGCCCGACAAAGCCCGACAGGGCCCGACAGGGCCCAGTAGAGCCCGACAGGGCCCGACAGAGCCCGACAGGGAACAGTAGAGCCCAGTAGAGCCCGACAGAGCCTGACAGAGCCCGACAGAGCCTGACAGAGCCCGACAGAGCCCGACAGGGCCCGACAGAGCCCGACAGAACCCGACAGAGCCCGACAGAGCCCGACAGAGCCCGACAGGGCCCGACAGGGCCCGACAGAGCCCGACAGAGCCCGAGAGGGCCCGACAGAGCCCGACAGGGCCCAGTAGAGCCCGACAGAGCCCGACAGAGCCCGACAGAGCCCGACAAAGCCCGACAGGGCCCGACAGGGCCCAGTAGAGCCCGACAGGGCCCGACAGAGCCCGACAGAGCCCGACAGGGCCCAGTAGAGCCCGACAGAGCCCGACAGAGCCCGACAGAGCCCGACAGGGCCCGACAGGGCCCGACAGAGCCCGACAGAGCCCGTCAGGGCCCGACAGGGCCAAGTAGAGCCCGACAGAGCCCGACAGAGCCCAGTAGAGACCGACAGAGCCCGACAGGGCCCGACAGAGCCCGACAGAGCCCGACAGAGCCCGTCAGGGCCCGACAGGGCCAAGTAGAGCCCGACAGAGCCCGACAGAGCCCGACAGAGCCCGACAGGGCCCAGTAGAGCCCGACAGGGCCCGACAGGGCCCGACAGGGCCCAGTAGAGCCCGACAGAGCCCGACAGAGCCCAGTAGAGCCCAGTAGAGCCCGACAGAGCCCGACAGAGCCCGACAGGGCCCGAGAGGGCCCAGTTTAGCCCAGTAGAGCCCGACAGAGCCCGACAGAGCCCGACAGAGCCCGACAGGGCCCAGTAGAGCCCGACAGAGCCCGACAGAGCCCGACAGGGCCCGACAGGGCCCAACAGGGCCCGACAGGGCCCAGTAGAGCCCAGTAGAGCCCGACAGAGCCCAGTAGAGCCCGACAGAGCCCGACAGAGCCCGACAGAGCCCGACAGACCCCAGTAGAGCCCGACAGAGCCCGACAGAGCCCGACAGGGCCCGACAGGGCCCGACAGGGCCCGACAGAGCCCGACAGAGCCCGACAGGGCCCAGTAGAGCCCGACAGAGCCCGACAGAGCCCGACAGGGCCCGACAGAGCCCAGTGGAGACCGACAGGGCCCGACAGAGCCCGACAGAGCCCGACAGAGCCCAGTAGAGCCCGACAGAGCCCGACAGAGCCCGACAGAGCCCGACAGAGCCCGACAGGGCCCGCAAGGGCCCGACAGGGCCCGACAGAGCCCAGTAGAGCCCGACAGAGCCCGACAGGGCCCGACAGAGCCCGACAGAGCCCGACAGAGCCCGACAGGGCCCGACAGGGCCCGACAGGGCCCAGTAGAGCCCGACAGAGCCCGACAGGGCCCGACAGGGCCCGACAGGGCCCAGTAGAGCCCGACAGAGCCCGACAGGGCCCGACAGGGCCCAGTAGAGCCTGACAGAGCCCGACAGAGCCCGACAGAGCCCGACAGAGCCCGACAGGGCCCAGTTTAGCCCAGTAGAGCCCGACAGAGCCCGACAGAGCCCGAGAGGGCCCGACAGGGACCGTCAGGGCCCAGTAGAGCCCGACAGAGCCCGACAGAGCCCGACAGAGCCCGACAGGGCCCGACAGAGCCCGACAGATCCCGCAAGTGCCTGACAGGGCCCGACAGAGCCCGACAGAGCCCAGTAGAGCCCGACAGAGCCCGACAGAGCCCGACAGAGCCCGACAGAGCCCAGTAGAGCCCGACAGAGCCCGACAGAGCCCGACAGGGCCCGACAGGGCCCGACAGGGCCCAGTAGAGCCCGACAGAGCCCGACAGAGCCCGACAGGGCCCGACAGGGCCCAGTAGAGCCCGACAGAGCCCGACAGAGCCCGACAGAGCCCGACAGGGCCCGACAGGGCCCAGTAGAGCCCGACAGAGCCCGACAGAGCCCGACAGGGCCCAGTTTAGCCCAGTAGAGCCCGACAGAGCCCGACAGAGCCCGACAAAGCCCAACAGAGCCCGACAGAGCCCGACAGGGCCCGACAGGGCCCGACAGAGCCCAGTAGAGCTCGACAGAGCCCGACAGAGCCCGACAGGGCCCGAAAGGGCCCGACAGAGCCCGACAGGGCCCGACAGGGCCCGACAGGGCCCAGTAGAGCCCAACAGAGCCCCACAGGGCCCGACAGAGCCCGACAGAGCCCGACAGAGCCCGACAGGGCCCGACAGGGCCCGATAGAGCCCGACAGAGCCCGACAGGGCCCAGTAGAGCCCGACAGAGCCCGACAGAGCCCGACAGGGCCCGACAGGGCCTGACAGAGCCCGACAGGGCCCGACAGAGCCCGACAGGGCCCGACAGGGCCCAGTAGAGCCCGACAGAGCCCGACAGAGCCCGACAGAGCCCGACAGGGCCCGACAGAGCCCGACAGGGCCCGACAGGGACCGACAGAGCCCGACAGGGCCCGACAGAGCCCAGTAGAGCCCGACAGAGCCCGACAGGGCCCGACAGAGCCCGACAGAGCCCAGTAGAGCCCGACAGAGCCCAACAGAGCCCGACAGAGCCTGACAGGGCCCGACAGAGCCCGACAGAGCCCGACAGAGCCCGACAGAGCCCGACAGGGCCCAGTAGAGCCCGACAGAGCCCGACAGGGCACGACAGGGCCCGACAGGGCCCAGTAGAGCCCGACAGAGCCCGACAGAGCCCGACAGAGCCCGACAGGGCCCGACAGAGCCCGACAGGGCCCGACAGGGCCCGACAGAGCCCGACAGAGCCCGACAGGGCCCAGTAGAGCCCGACAGAGCCCGACAGAGCCCGACAGGGCCCGACAGGGAACAGTAGAGCCCAGTAGAGCCCGACAGAGCCTGACAGAGCCCGACAGAGCCCGACAGGGCCCGACAGAGCCCGACAGAACCCGACAGAGCCCGACAGAGCCCGACAGGGCCCGACAGGGCCCGACAGAGCCCGACAGAGCCCGACAGAACCTGACAGAGCCCGACAGAGCCCAGTAGAGCCCGACAGACCCCGACAGAGCCCGACAGAGCCCGACAGGGCCCGACAGGGCCCGACAGAGCCCGACAGAGCCCGAGAGGGCCCGACAGAGCCCGACAGGGCCCAGTAGAGCCCGACAGAGCCCGACAGAGCCCAACAGAGCCCGACAAAGCCCGACAGGGCCCGACAGGGCCCAGTAGAGCCCGACAGGGCCCGACAGAGCCCGACAGAGCCCGACAGAGCCCGACAGAGCCCGACAGGGCCCGACAGGGCCCGACAGAGCCCGACAGGGCCCAGTAGAGCCCGACAGAGCCCGACAGAGCCCGACAGAGCCCGACAAAGCCCGACAGAGCCCGACAAAGCCCGACAGGGCCCGACAGGGCCCAGTAGAGCCCGACAGGGCCCGACAGAGCCCGACAGAGCCCGACAGAGCCCGACAGAGCCCAGTAGAGCCCGACAGAGCCCGACAGAGCCCGACAGAGCCCGACAGGGCCCGACAGAGCCCGACAGGGCCCGACAGAGCCCGACAGAGCCCAGTAGAGCTCGACAGAGCCCGACAGAGCCCGACAGGGCCCGACAGGGCCCGACAGGGCCCGACAGGGCCCAGTAGAGCCCGACAGAGCCCGACAGAGCCCGACAGGGCCCGACAGGGCCCGACAGAGCCCGACAGAGCCCGACAGGGCCCGACAGACCCCAATAGAGCCCGACAGAGCCCAGTAGAGCCCGACAGAGCCCGACAGAGCCCGACAGAGCCCGACAGGGCCCGACAGGGCCCGACAGAGCCCGACAGGGCCCAGTTTAGCCCAGTAGAGCCCGACAGAGCCCGACAGAGCCCGACAGAGCCCAGTAGATCCCGACAGAGCCCGACAGAGCCCGACAGAGCCCGACAGGACCCGACAGAGCCCGACAGAGCCCAGTAGAGCCCGACAGAGCCCGACAGAGCCCGACAGAGCCCGACAGGGCCCGACAGGGCCCAGTAGAGCCCGACAGAGCCCGACAGAGCCCGACAGAACCCGACAGGGCCCGACAGAGCCCGACAGAGCCCGACAAAGCCCAGTAGAGCCCAACAGAGCCCGACAGAGCCCGACAGAGCCCAGTAGAGCCCGACAGAGCCCGACAGAGCCCGAAAGAGCCCGACAGAGCCCGACAGGGCCCGACAGATCCTGACAGAGCCCGACAGGGCCCGACAGAGACCGACAGAGCCCAACAGAGCCCGACAGAGCCCAGTAGAGCCCGACAGAGCCCGACAGAGCCCGACAGGGCCCGACAGGGCCCGACAGGGCCCGACAGAGCCCGACAGAGGCCGACAGGGCCCGACAGAGCGCGACAGGGCCCGACAGGGAACAGTAGAGCCCAGTAGAGCCCGACAGAGCCCGACAGGGCCCGACAGAGCCCGACAGGGCCCAGTAGAGCCTGACAGAGCCCGACAGGGCCCGACAGGGCGCGACAGGGCCCAGTAGAGCCCGACAGAGCCCGACAGAGCCCGACAGGGCCCGACAGGGCCCGACAGGGACCGACAGAGCCCGACAGAGCCCGACAGAGCCCAGTAGAGCCCGACAGGGCCCGACAGAGCCCGACAGAGCCCAGTAGAGCCCGACAGAGCCCAACAGAGCCCGACAGAGCCTGACAGGGCCCGACAGAGCCCGACAGAGCCCGACAGGGCCCAGTAGAGCCCGACAGAGCCCGACAGGGCACGACAGGGCCCGACAGGGCCCAGTAGAGCCCGACAGAGCCCGACAGAGCCCGACAGAGCCCGACAGGGCCCGACAGAGCCCGACAGGGCCCGACAGGGCCCAGTAGAGCCCGACAGAGCCCGACAGAGCCCGACAGGGCCCGACAGGGAACAGTAGAGCCCAGTAGAGCCCGACAGAGCCTGACAGAGCCCGACAGAGCCCGACAGGGCCCGACAGAGCCCGACAGAACCCGACAGAGCCCGACAGAGCCCGACAGGGCCCGACAGGGCCCGACACAGCCCGACAGAGCCCGACAGAACCTGACAGAGCCCGACAGAGCCCGACAGAGCCCGACAGAGCCCGACAGGGCCCGACAGGGCCCGACAGAGCCCGACAGAGCCCGAGAGGGCCCGACAGAGCCCGACAGGGCCCAGTAGAGCCCGACAGAGCCCGACAGAGCCCGACAGAGCCCGACAAAGCCCGACAGGGCCCGACAGAGCCCGACAGAGCCCGACAGAGCCCAGTAGAGCCCGACAGAGCCCGAGAGGGCCCGACAGAGCCCGACAGGGCCCAGTAGAGCCCGACAGAGCCCGACAGGGCCCGACAGGGCCCGACAGGGCCCAGTAGAGCCCGACAGAGCCCGACAGAGCCCGACCGAGCCCGACAGGGCCCGACAGGGCCCGACAGAGCCCGACAGAGCCCGACAGGGCCCAGTAGAGCCCGACAGAGCCCGACAGAGCCCGACAGAGCCCGACAAAGCCCGACAGAGCCCGACAAAGCCCGACAGGGCCCGACAGGGCCCAGTAGAGCCCGACAGGGCCCGACAAAGCCCGACAGAGCCCGACAGAGCCCGACAGAGCCCAGTAGAGCCCGACAGAGCCCGACAGAGCCCGACAGAGCCCGACAGGGCCCGACAGAGCCCGACAGAGCCCAGTAGATCTCGACAGAGCCCGACAGAGCCCGACAGGGCCCGACAGGGCCCGACAGGGCCCGACAGGGCCCAATAGAGCCCGACAGAGCCCGACAGAGCCCGACAGGGCCCGACAGGGCCCGACAGAGCCCGACAGAGCCCGACAGGTCCCGACAGACCCCAATAGAGCCCGACAGAGCCCAGTAGAGCCCGACAGAGCCCGACAGAGCCCGACAGAGCCCGACAGGACCCGACAGGGCCCGACAGGGCCCAGTAGAGCCTGACAGAGCCCGACAGGGCCCGACAGAGCCCGACAGGGCCCAGTAGAGCCCGACAGAGCCCGACAGAGCCCGACAGAGCCCGAGAGGGCCCGACAGAGCCCGACAGAGCCCGACAGAAACCGACAGAGCCCGACAGGGCCCAGTAGAGCCCGACAGAGCCCGACAGAGCCCGACAGGGCCCGACAGGGAACAGTAGAGCCCAGTAGAGCCCGACAGAGCCCGACAGAGCCCGACAGAGCCCGACAGGGCCCGACAGAGCCCGACAGAACCCGACAGAGCCCGACAGAGCCCGACAGGGCCCGACAGGGCCCGACAGAGCCCGACAGAGCCCGACAGAACCTGACAGAGCCCGACAGAAACCAGTAGAGCCCGACAGAGCCCGACAGAGCCCCACAGAGCCCGACAGGGCCCGACAGAGCCCGACAGAGCCCGACAGGGCCCGACAGGGAACAGTAGAGCCCAGTAGAGCCCGACAGAGCCCGACAGAGCCCGACAGAGCCCGAGAGGGCCCGACAGAGCCCGACAGGGCCCAGTAGAGCCCGACAGAGCCCGACAGGGCACGACAGGGCCCGACAGGGCTCAGTAGAGCCCGACAGAGCCCGACAGAGCCCGACAGAGCCCGACAGGGCCCGACAGGGCCCGACAGGGCCCGACAGAGCCCGACAGGGCCCGACAGAGCCCGACAGAGCCCGACAGGGCCCGACAGGGCCCGACAGAGCCCGACAGAGCCCGAAAGGGCCCAGTAGAGCCCGACAGAGCCCGACAGAGCCCGACAGAGCCCGACAGGGCCCAGTAGATCCCGACAGGGCCCGACAGAGCCCGACAGAGCCCGACAGAGCCCGACAGAGCCCGACAGAGCCCAGTAGAGCCCGACAGAGCCCGACAGGGCCCGACAGAGCCCGACAGAGCCCAGTAGAGCCCGACAGAGCCCAACAGAGCCCGACAGAGCCTGACAGGGCCCGACAGAGCCCGACAGAGCCCGACAGAGCCCGACAGGGCCCAGTAGAGCCCGACAGAGCCCGACAGGGCACGACAGGGCCCGACAGGGCCCAGTAGAGCCCGACAGAGCCCGACAGAGCCCGACAGAGCCCGACAGAGCCCGACAGGGCCCGACAGGGCCCGACAGAGCCCGACAGGGCCCGACAGAGCCCGACAAAGCCCGACAGGGCCCAGTAGAGCCCGACAGAGCCCGACAGAGCCCGACAGGGCCCGACAGGGAACAGTAGAGCCCAGTAGAGCCCGACAGAGCCTGACAGAGCCCGACAGAGCCCGACAGGGCCCGACAGAGCCCGACAGAACCCGACAGAGCCCGACAGAGCCCGACAGGGCCCGACAGGGCCCGACAGAGCCCGACAGAGCCCGACAGAACCTGACAGAGCCCGACAGAGCCCAGTAGAGCCCGACAGAGCCCGACAGAGCCCGACAGAGCCCGACAGGGCCCGACAGGGCCCGACAGAGCCCGACAGAGCCCGAGAGGGCCCGACAGAGCCCGACAGGGCCCAGTAGAGCCCGACAGAGCCCGACAGAGCCCGACAGAGCCCGACAAAGCCCGACAGGGCCCGACAGGGCCCAGTAGAGCCCGACAGGGCCCGACAGGGCCCAGTAGAGCCCGACAGGGCCCGACAGAGCCCGACAGAGCCCGATAGAGCCCGACAGAGCCCAGTAGAGCCCGACAGAGCCCGAGAGGGCCCGACAGAGCCCGACAGGGCCCAGTAGAGCCCGACAGAGCCCGACAGAGCCTGACAGAGCCCGACAGGGCCCGACAGGGCCCGACAGAGCCCAGTAGAGCCCGACAGAGCCCGACAGGGCCCGACAGAGCCCGACAGAGCCCGACAGAGCCCGTCAGGGCCCGACAGGGCCAAGTAGAGCCCGACAGAGCCCGACAGAGCCCGACAGAGCCCGACAGGGCCCAGTAGAGCCCGACAGAGCCCGACAGGGCCCGACAGGGCCCAGTAGAGCCCGACAGAGCCCGACAGAGCCCAGTAGAGCCCAGTAGAGCCCGACAGAGCCCGACAGAGCCCGACAGGGCCCGAGAGGGCCCAGTTTAGCCCAGTAGAGCCCGACAGAGCCCGACAGAGCCCGACAGAGCCCGACAGGGCCCAGTAGAGCCCGACAGAGCCCGACAGAGCCCGACAGGGCCCGAAAGGGCCCGACAGGGCCCGACAGGGCCCGACAGAGCCCGACAGGGCCCGACAGGGCCCGACAGGGCCCAGTAGAGCCCAGTAGAGCCCGACAGAGCCCAGTAGAGCCCGACAGAGCCCGACAGAGCCCGACAGAGCCCAGTAGAGCCCGACAGAGCCCGACAGAGCCCGACAGAGCCCGACAGGGCCCGACAGGGCCCGACAGGGCCCGACAGGGCCCAACAGAGCCCGACAGGGCCCAGTAGAGCCCGACAGAGCCCGACAGAGCCCGACAGGGCCCGCAAGGGCCCGACAGGGCCCGACAGAGCCCAGTAGAGCCCGACAGAGCCCGACAGGGCCCGACAGAGCCCGACAGAGCCCGACAGAGCCCGACAGGGCCCGACAGGGCCCGACGGGGCCCAGTAGAGCCCGACAGAGCCCGACAGGGCCCGACAGGGCCCGACAGGGCCCAGTAGAGCCCGACAGAGCCCGACAGAGCCCGACAGAGCCCGACAGGGCCCGACAGGGCCCAGTAGAGCCTGACAGAGCCCGACAGAGCCCGACAGAGCCCGACAGAGCCCGACAGGGCCCAGTTTAGCCCAGTAGAGCCCGACAGAGCCCGACAGAGCCCGAGAGGGCCCGACAGGGCCCGTCAGGGCCCAGTAGAGCCCGACAGAGCCCGACAGAGCCCGACAGAGCCCGACAGGGCCCGACAGAGCCCGACAGATCCCGCAAGTGCCTGACAGGGCCCGACAGAGCCCGACAGAGCCCAGTAGAGCCCGACAGAGCCCGACAGAGCCCGACAGAGCCCGACAGAGCCCAGTAGAGCCCGACAGAGCCCGACAGAGCCCGACAGGGCCCGACAGGGCCCGACAGGGCCCAGTAGAGCCCGACAGAGCCCGACAGAGCCCGACAGGGCCCGACAGGGCCCAGTAGAGCCCGACAGAGCCCGACAGAGCCCGACAGAGCCCGACAGGGCCCGACAGGGCCCAGTAGAGCCCGACAGAGCCCGACAGAGCCCGACAGGGCCCAGTTTAGCCCAGTAGAGCCCGACAGAGCCCGACAGAGCCCGACAAAGCCCAACAGAGCCCGACAGAGCCCGACAGGGCCCGACAGGGCCCGACAGAGCCCAGTAGAGCTCGACAGAGCCCGACAGAGCCCGACAGGGCCCGAAAGGGCCCGACAGAGCCCGACAGGGCCCGACAGGGCCCGACAGGGCCCAGTAGAGCCCAACAGAGCCCCACAGGGCCCGACAGAGCCCGACAGAGCCCGACAGAGCCCGACAGGGCCCGACAGGGCCCGATAGAGCCCGACAGAGCCCGACAGGGCCCAGTAGAGCCCGACAGAGCCCGACAGAGCCCGACAGGGCCCGACAGGGCCTGACAGAGCCCGACAGGGCCCGACAGAGCCCGACAGGGCCCGACAGGGCCCAGTAGAGCCCGACAGAGCCCGACAGAGCCCGACAGAGCCCGACAGGGCCCGACAGAGCCCGACAGGGCCCGACAGGGACCGACAGAGCCCGACAGGGCCCGACAGAGGCCAGTAGAGCCCGACAGAGCCCGACAGGGCCCGACAGAGCCCGACAGAGCCCAGTAGAGCCCGACAGAGCCCAACAGAGCCCGACAGAGCCTGACAGGGCCCGACAGAGCCCGACAGAGCCCGACAGAGCCCGACAGAGCCCGACAGGGCCCAGTAGAGCCCGACAGAGCCCGACAGGGCACGACAGGGCCCGACAGGGCCCAGTAGAGCCCGACAGAGCCCGACAGAGCCCGACAGAGCCCGACAGGGCCCGACAGAGCCCGACAGGGCCCGACAGGGCCCGACAGAGCCCGACAGAGCCCGACAGGGCCCAGTAGAGCCCGACAGAGCCCGACAGAGCCCGACAGGGCCCGACAGGGAACAGTAGAGCCCAGTAGAGCCCGACAGAGCCTGACAGAGCCCGACAGAGCCCGACAGGGCCCGACAGAGCCCGACAGAACCCGACAGAGCCCGACAGAGCCCGACAGGGCCCGACAGGGCCCGACAGAGCCCGACAGAGCCCGACAGAACCTGACAGAGCCCGACAGAGCCCAGTAGAGCCCGACAGACCCCGACAGAGCCCGACAGAGCCCGACAGGGCCCGACAGGGCCCGACAGAGCCCGACAGAGCCCGAGAGGGCCCGACAGAGCCCGACAGGGCCCAGTAGAGCCCGACAGAGCCCGACAGAGCCCAACAGAGCCCGACAAAGCCCGACAGGGCCCGACAGGGCCCAGTAGAGCCCGACAGGGCCCGACAGAGCCCGACAGAGCCCGACAGAGCCCGACAGAGCCCGACAGGGCCCGACAGGGCCCGACAGAGCCCGACAGAGCCCGACAGGGCCCAGTAGAGCCCGACAGAGCCCGACAGAGCCCGACAGAGCCCGACAAAGCCCGACAGAGCCCGACAAAGCCCGACAGGGCCCGACAGGGCCCAGTAGAGCCCGACAGGGCCCGACAGAGCCCGACAGAGCCCGACAGAGCCCGACAGAGCCCAGTAGAGCCCGACAGAGCCCGACAGAGCCCGACAGAGCCCGACAGGGCCCGACAGAGCCCGACAGGGCCCGACAGAGCCCGACAGAGCCCAGTAGAGCTCGACAGAGCCCGACAGAGCCCGACAGGGCCCGACAGGGCCCGACAGGGCCCGACAGGGCCCAGTAGAGCCCGACAGAGCCCGACAGAGCCCGACAGGGCCCGACAGGGCCCGACAGAGCCCGACAGAGCCCGACAGGGCCCGACAGACCCCAATAGAGCCCGACAGAGCCCAGTAGAGCCCGACAGAGCCCGACAGAGCCCGACAGAGCCCGACAGGGCCCGACAGGGCCCGACAGAGCCCGACAGGGCCCAGTTTAGCCCAGTAGAGCCCGACAGAGCCCGACAGAGCCCGACAGAGCCCAGTAGATCCCGACAGAGCCCGACAGAGCCCGACAGAGCCCGACAGGACCCGACAGAGCCCGACAGAGCCCAGTAGAGCCCGACAGAGCCCGACAGAGCCCGACAGAGCCCGACAGGGCCCGACAGGGCCCAGTAGAGCCCGACAGAGCCCGACAGAGCCCGACAGAACCCGACAGGGCCCGACAGAGCCCGACAGAGCCCGACAAAGCCCAGTAGAGCCCAACAGAGCCCGACAGAGCCCGACAGAGCCCAGTAGAGCCCGACAGAGCCCGACAGAGCCCGAAAGAGCCCGACAGAGCCCGACAGGGCCCGACAGATCCTGACAGAGCCCGACAGGGCCCGACAGAGACCGACAGAGCCCAACAGAGCCCGACAGAGCCCAGTAGAGCCCGACAGAGCCCGACAGAGCCCGACAGAGCCCGACAGGGCCCGACAGGGCCCGACAGAGCCCGACAGAGGCCGACAGGGCCCGACAGAGCGCGACAGGGCCCGACAGGGAACAGTAGAGCCCAGTAGAGCCCGACAGAGCCCGACAGGGCCCGACAGAGCCCGACAGGGCCCAGTAGAGCCTGACAGAGCCCGACAGGGCCCGACAGGGCGCGACAGGGCCCAGTAGAGCCCGACAGAGCCCGACAGAGCCCGACAGGGCCCGACAGGGCCCGACAGGGACCGACAGAGCCCGACAGAGCCCGACAGAGCCCAGTAGAGCCCGACAGGGCCCGACAGAGCCCGACAGAGCCCAGTAGAGCCCGACAGAGCCCAACAGAGCCCGACAGAGCCTGACAGGGCCCGACAGAGCCCGACAGAGCCCGACAGGGCCCAGTAGAGCCCGACAGAGCCCGACAGGGCACGACAGGGCCCGACAGGGCCCAGTAGAGCCCGACAGAGCCCGACAGAGCCCGACAGAGCCCGACAGGGCCCGACAGAGCCCGACAGGGCCCGACAGGGCCCAGTAGAGCCCGACAGAGCCCGACAGAGCCCGACAGGGCCCGACAGGGAACAGTAGAGCCCAGTAGAGCCCGACAGAGCCTGACAGAGCCCGACAGAGCCCGACAGGGCCCGACAGAGCCCGACAGAACCCGACAGAGCCCGACAGAGCCCGACAGGGCCCGACAGGGCCCGACACAGCCCGACAGAGCCCGACAGAACCTGACAGAGCCCGACAGAGCCCGACAGAGCCCGACAGAGCCCGACAGGGCCCGACAGGGCCCGACAGAGCCCGACAGAGCCCGAGAGGGCCCGACAGAGCCCGACAGGGCCCAGTAGAGCCCGACAGAGCCCGACAGAGCCCGACAGAGCCCGACAAAGCCCGACAGGGCCCGACAGAGCCCGACAGAGCCCGACAGAGCCCAGTAGAGCCCGACAGAGCCCGAGAGGGCCCGACAGAGCCCGACAGGGCCCAGTAGAGCCCGACAGAGCCCGACAGGGCCCGACAGGGCCCGACAGGGCCCAGTAGAGCCCGACAGAGCCCGACAGAGCCCGACCGAGCCCGACAGGGCCCGACAGGGCCCGACAGAGCCCGACAGAGCCCGACAGGGCCCAGTAGAGCCCGACAGAGCCCGACAGAGCCCGACAGAGCCCGACAAAGCCCGACAGAGCCCGACAAAGCCCGACAGGGCCCGACAGGGCCCAGTAGAGCCCGACAGGGCCCGACAAAGCCCGACAGAGCCCGACAGAGCCCGACAGAGCCCAGTAGAGCCCGACAGAGCCCGACAGAGCCCGACAGAGCCCGACAGGGCCCGACAGAGCCCGACAGAGCCCAGTAGATCTCGACAGAGCCCGACAGAGCCCGACAGGGCCCGACAGGGCCCGACAGGGCCCGACAGGGCCCAATAGAGCCCGACAGAGCCCGACAGAGCCCGACAGGGCCCGACAGGGCCCGACAGAGCCCGACAGAGCCCGACAGGTCCCGACAGACCCCAATAGAGCCCGACAGAGCCCAGTAGAGCCCGACAGAGCCCGACAGAGCCCGACAGAGCCCGACAGGTCCCGACAGGGCCCGACAGAGCCCGACAGGGCCCAGTTTAGCCCAGTAGAGCCCGACAGAGCCCGACAGAGCCCGACAGAGCCCAGTAGATCCCGACAGAGCCCGACAGAGCCCGACAGAGCCCGACAGAGCCCGACAGGGCCCGACAGAGCCCGACAGGGCCCAGTAGAGCCCGACAGAGCCCGACAGAGCCCGACAGAGCCCGACAGGGCCCGACAGGGCCCAGTAGAGCCCGACAGAGCCCGACAGAGCCCGACAGAACCCGACAGAACCCGACAGGGCCCGACAGAGCCCGACAGAGCCCGACAAAGCCCGGTAGAGCCCAACAGAGCCCGACAGAGCCCGAGAGAGCCCAGTAGAGCCCGACAGAGCCCGACAGAGCCCGAAAGAGCCCGACAGAGCCCGACAGGGCCCGACAGATCCTGACAGAGCCCGACAGGGCCCGACAGAGACCGACAGAGCCCAACAGAGCCCGACAGAGCCCAGTAGAGCCCGACAGAGCCCGACAGAGCCCGACAGAGCCCGACAGGGCCCGACAGGGCCCGACAGAGCCCGACAGAGGCCGACAGGGCCTGACAGAGCCCGACAGGGCCCGACAGGGAACAGTAGAGCCCAGTAGAGCCCGACAGAGCCCGACAGAGCCCGACAGGGCCCGACAGAGCCCGACAGGGCCCAGTAGAGCCTGACAGAGCCCGACAGGGCCCGACAGGGCGCGACAGGGCCCAGTAGAGCCCGACAGAGCCCGACAGAGCCCGACAGAGCCCGAGAGGGCCCGACAGAGCCCGACAGAGCCCGACAGAAACCGACAGAGCCCGACAGGGCCCAGTAGAGCCCGACAGAGCCCGACAGAGCCCGACAGGGCCCGACAGGGAACAGTAGAGCCCAGTAGAGCCCGACAGAGCCCGACAGAGCCCGACAGAGCCCGACAGGGCCCGACAGAGCCCGACAGAACCCGACAGAGCCCGACAGAGCCCGACAGGGCCCGACAGGGCCCGACAGAGCCCGACAGAGCCCGACAGAACCTGACAGAGCCCGACAGAAACCAGTAGAGCCCGACAGAGCCCGACAGAGCCCGACAGAGCCCGACAGGGCCCGACAGAGCCCGACAGAGCCCGACAGGGCCCGACAGGGAACAGTAGAGCCCAGTAGAGCCCGACAGAGCCCGACAGAGCCCGACAGAGCCCGAGAGGGCCCGACAGAGCCCGACAGGGCCCAGTAGAGCCCGACAGAGCCCGACAGGGCACGACAGGGCCCGACAGGGCTCAGTAGAGCCCGACAGAGCCCGACAGAGCCCGACAGAGCCCGACAGGGCCCGACAGGGCCCGACAGGGCCCGACAGAGCCCGACAGGGCCCGACAGAGCCCGACAGAGCCCGACAGGGCCCGACAGGGCCCGACAGAGCCCGACAGAGCCCGAAAGGGCCCAGTAGAGCCCGACAGAGCCCGACAGAGCCCGACAGAGCCCGACAGGGCCCAGTAGATCCCGACAGGGCCCGACAGAGCCCGACAGAGCCCGACAGAGCCCGACAGAGCCCGACAGAGCCCAGTAGAGCCCGACAGAGCCCGACAGGGCCCGACAGAGCCCGACAGAGCCCAGTAGAGCCCGACAGAGCCCAACAGAGCCCGACAGAGCCTGACAGGGCCCGACAGAGCCCGACAGAGCCCGACAGAGCCCGACAGGGCCCAGTAGAGCCCGACAGAGCCCGACAGGGCACGACAGGGCCCGACAGGGCCCAGTAGAGCCCGACAGAGCCCGACAGAGCCCGACAGAGCCCGACAGGGCCCGACAGGGCCCGACAGAGCCCGACAGGGCCCGACAGAGCCCGACAAAGCCCGACAGGGCCCAGTAGAGCCCGACAGAGCCCGACAGAGCCCGACAGGGCCCGACAGGGAACAGTAGAGCCCAGTAGAGCCCGACAGAGCCTGACAGAGCCCGACAGAGCCCGACAGGGCCCGACAGAGCCCGACAGAACCCGACAGAGCCCGACAGAGCCCGACAGGGCCCGACAGGGCCCGACAGAGCCCGACAGAGCCCGACAGAACCTGACAGAGCCCGACAGAGCCCAGTAGAGCCCGACAGAGCCCGACAGAGCCCGACAGAGCCCGACAGGGCCCGACAGGGCCCGACAGAGCCCGACAGAGCCCGAGAGGGCCCGACAGAGCCCGACAGGGCCCAGTAGAGCCCGACAGAGCCCGACAGAGCCCGACAGAGCCCGACAAAGCCCGACAGGGCCCGACAGGGCCCAGTAGAGCCCGACAGGGCCCGACAGGGCCCAGTAGAGCCCGACAGGGCCCGACAGAGCCCGACAGAGCCCGATAGAGCCCGACAGAGACCAGTAGAGCCCGACAGAGCCCGAGAGGGCCCGACAGAGCCCGACAGGGCCCAGTAGAGCCCGACAGAGCCCGACAGAGCCTGACAGAGCCCGACAGGGCCCGACAGGGCCCGACAGAGCCCAGTAGAGCCCGACAGAGCCCGACAGGGCCCGACAGAGCCCGACAGAGCCCGACAGAGCCCGTCAGGGCCCGACAGGGCCAAGTAGAGCCCGACAGAGCCCGACAGAGCCCGACAGAGCCCGACAGGGCCCAGTAGAGCCCGACAGAGCCCGACAGGGCCCGACAGGGCCCAGTAGAGCCCGACAGAGCCCGACAGAGCCCAGTAGAGCCCAGTAGAGCCCGACAGAGCCCGACAGAGCCCGACAGGGCCCGAGAGGGCCCAGTTTAGCCCAGTAGAGCCCGACAGAGCCCGACAGAGCCCGACAGAGCCCGACAGGGCCCAGTAGAGCCCGACAGAGCCCGACAGAGCCCGACAGGGCCCGAAAGGGCCCGACAGGGCCCGACAGGGCCCGACAGAGCCCGACAGGGCCCGACAGGGCCCGACAGGGCCCAGTAGAGCCCAGTAGAGCCCGACAGAGCCCAGTAGAGCCCGACAGAGCCCGACAGAGCCCGACAGAGCCCAGTAGAGCCCGACAGAGCCCGACAGAGCCCGACAGAGCCCGACAGGGCCCGACAGGGCCCGACAGGGCCCAACAGAGCCCGACAGGGCCCAGTAGAGCCCGACAGAGCCCGACAGAGCCCGACAGGGCCCGACAGAGCCCAGTGGAGACCGACAGGGCCCGACAGAGCCCGACAGAGCCCGACAGAGCCCGACAGAGCCCGACAGAGCCCGACAGGGCCCGACAGAGCCCGACAGAGCCCAGTAGAGCCCGACAGAGCCCGACAGAGCCCGACAGGGCCCGACAGAGCCCGACAGAGCCCGACAGAGCCCGACAGGGCCCGACAGGGCCCGACAGGGCCCAGTAGAGCCCAGTAGAGCCCGACAGAGCCCAGTAGAGCCCGACAGAGCCCGACAGAGCCCGACAGAGCCCGACAGAGCCCAGTAGAGCCCGACAGAGCCCGACAGAGCCCGACAGAGCCCGACAGAGACCGACAGAGACCGACAGAGCCCAGTAGAGCCCGACAGAGCCCGACAGAGCCCGACAGGGCCCGACAGGGCCCAGTAGAGCGCGACAGAGCCCGACAGAGCCCGACAGAGCCCGACAGGGCCCGACAGGGCCCGACAGGGCCCGACAGAGCCCGACAGGGCCCGACAGGGCCCGACAGAGCCCGACAGGGCCCGACAGGGCCCAGTAGAGCCCGACAGAGCCCGACAGGGCCCGACAGAGCCCGACAGAGCCCGACAGAGCCCGACAGGGCACGACAGGGCCAAGTAGAGCCCGACAGAGCCCGACAGAGCCCGACAGAGCCCGACAGGGCCCAGTAGAGCCCGACAGAGCCCGACAGGGCCCGACAGGGCCCGACAGGGCCCAGTAGAGCCCGACAGAGCCCGACAGAGCCCAGTAGAGCCCAGTAGAGCCCGACAGAGCCCGACAGGGCCCGACAGAGCCCGACAGGGCCCGACAGGGCCCAGTAGAGCCCGACAGAGCCCGACAGAGCCCGACAGAGCCCGACAGGGCCCGACAGGGCCCAGTAGAGCCCGACAGAGCCCGACCGGGCCCGACAGGGCCCGACAGGGCCCAGTAGAGCCCGACACAGCCCGACAGAGCCCGACAGGGCCCGACAGGGCCCGACAGAGCCCGACATGGCCCAGTAGAGCCCGACAGAGCCCGACAGGGCCCGACAGAGCCCGACAGAGCCCGACAGAGCCCGACAGGGCCCAGTAGAGCCCGACAGAGCCCGACAGAGCCCGACAGAGCCCGACAGAGCCCGACAGAGCCCAGTAGAGCCCAGTAGAGCCCGACAGAGCCCGACAGAGCCCGACATAACCCGACAGAGCCCGACAGAGAACAGTAGAGCCCGACAGAGCCCGACAGAGCCCGACAGGGCCCGACAGGGCCCGACAGGGCCCGACAGAGCCCGACAGGGCCCGACAGGGCCCAGTAGAGCCCGACAGAGCCCGACAGAGCTTGACAGAGCCCGACAGGGCCCGACAGAGCCCGACAGAGCCCAACAGAGCCCGACAGGGCCCGACAGAGCCCAGTAGAGCCCGACAGAGCCCGACAGAGCTTGACAGGGCCCGACAGAGCCCGACAGAGCCCAACAGGGCCCGACAGGGCCCGACAGGGCCCGACAGAGCCCGACAGGGCCCGACAGAGCCCGACAGAGACCGACAGAGCCCAGTGGAGACCGACAGGGCCCGCCAGAGCCCGACAGAGCCTGACAGAGCCCGACAGAGCCCAGTAGAGCCCGACAGAGCCCGACAGGGCCCGACAGAGCCCGACAGAGCCCGACAGAGCCCGACAGGGCCCGACAGGGCCAAGTAGAGCCCGACAGAGCCCGACAGAGCCCGACAGGGCCCGACAGGGCCCGACAGGGCCCAGTAGAGCCCGACAGAGCCCGACAGAGCCCAGTAGAGCCCAGTAGAGCCCGACAGAGCCCGACAGGGCCCGACAGGGCCCGACAGGGCCCAGTAGAGCCCGACAGAGCCCGACAGAGCCCGACAGAGCCCGACAGGGCCCGACAGGGCCCGACAGGGCCCAGTAGAGCCCGACAGAGCCCGACAGGGCCCGACAGGGCCCGGCAGAGCCCAGTAGAGCCCGACACAGCCCGACAGAGCCCGACAGGGCCCGACAGGGCCCGACAGGGCCCGACATGGCCCAGTAGAGCCCGACAGAGCCCGACAGGGCCCGACAGAGCCCGACAGAGCCCGACAGAGCCCGACAGGGCCCAGTAGAGACCGACAGAGCCCGACAGAGCCCGACAGAGCCCGACAGATCCCGACAGAGCCCGACAGAGCCCGACAGAGCCCGACAGAGCCCAGTAGAGCCCAGTAGAGCCCGACAGAGCCCGACAGAGCCCGACATAACCCGACAGAGCCCGACAGAGAACAGTAGAGCCCGACAGAGCCCGACAGAGCCCGACAGGGCCCGACAGGGCCCGACAGAGCCCGAAAGGGCCCGACAGGGCCCGACAGGGCCCAGTAGAGCCCGACAGAGCCCGACAGAGCCCGACAGAGAACAGTAGAGCCCGACAGGGCCCGACAGAGCCCGACAGGGCCCGACAGAGCCCGGCAGAGCCCGACAGAGCCCGACAGGGCCCGACAGAGCCCAGTAGAGCCCGACAGAGCCCGACAGAGCTTGACAGGGCCCGACAGAGCCCGACAGAGCCCGACAGGGCCCGACAGGGCCCGACAGAGCCCGACAGGGCCCGACAGAGCCCGACAGAGCCCGACAGGGCCCGACAGGGCCCGACAGGGCCCGACAGAGCCCGACAGGGCCCGACAGGGCCCGACAGAGCCCGACAGGGCCCAGTAGAGCCCGACAGAGCCCGACAGGGCCCGACAGAGCCCGACAGAGCCCGACAGAGCCCGACAGGGCCCGACAGGGCCAAGTAGAGCCCGACAGAGCCCGACAGAGCCCGACAGAGCCCGACAGGGCCCAGTAGAGCCCGACAGAGCCCGACAGAGCCCAGTAGAGCCCGACAGAGCCCAGTAGAGCCCGACAGAGCCCGACAGGGCCCGACAGAGCCCGACAGAGCCCGACAGAGCCCGACAGAGCCCGACAGGGCCCAGTAGAGCCCGACAGAGCCCGACAGAGCCCAGTAGAGCCCGACAGAGCCCGACAGAGCCCGACAGGGCCCGACAGGGCCCGACAGGGCCCAGTAGAGCCCGACACAGCCCGACAGGGCCCGACAGGGCCCGACAGAGCCCTACAGGGCCCAGTAGAGCCCGACAGAGCCCGACAGGGCCCGACAGAGCCCGACAGAGCCCGACAGAGCCCGACAGAGCCCGACAGGGCCCAACAGGGCCCAGTAGAGCCCGACAGAGACCGACAGAGCCCGACAGAGCCCGACAGAGCCCGACAGGGCCCAGTAGAGCCCGACAGAGACCGACAGAGCCCAGTAGAGCCCAGTAGAGCCCGACAGAGCCCGACAGAGCCCGACATAACCCGACAGAGCCCGACAGAGAACAGTAGAGCCCGACAGAGCCCGACAGAGCCCGACAGAGCCCGACAGGGCCCGACAGAGCCCGAAAGGGCCCGACAGGGCCCGACAGGGCCCAGTAGAGCCCGACAGAGGCCGACAGAGCTTGACAGAGCCCGACAGGGCCCGACAGAGCCCGACAGAGCCCGACAGGGCCCAGTAGAGCCCGACAGAGCCCGACAGAGCCCGACAGGGCCCGACAGGGCCCGACAGGGCCCGACAGAGCCCGACAGAGCCCGACAGGGCCCGACAGAGCCCGACAGGGCCCGACAGAGCCCAGTAGAGCCCGACAGAGCCCAGTAGAGCCCGACAGAGCCCGACAGAGCCCGACAGAGCCCGACAGGGCCCAGTAGAGCCCGACAGAGCCCGACAGAGCCCGACAGGGCCCGACAGGGCCCGACAGGGCCCGACAGAGCCCAACAGAGCCCGACAGGGCCCGACAGAGCCCGACAGGGCCCGACAGAGCCCAGTAGAGCCCGACAGAGCCCAGTAGAGCCCGACAGAGCCCGACAGAGCCCGACAGAGCCCGACAGAGCCCAGTAGAGCCCGACAGAGCCCGACAGAGCCCGACAGAGCCCGACAGGGCCCGACAGGGCCCGACAGGGCCCGACAGGGCCCGACAGAGCCCGACAGGGCCCGACAGGGCCCGACAGGGCCCAGTGGAGACCGACAGGGCCCGACAGAGCCCGACAGAGCCCGACAGAGCCCGACAGAGCCCAGTAGAGCCCGACAGAGCCCTACAGAGCCCGACAGGGCCCGAGAGAGCCCGACAGAGCCCGACAGTGCCCAGTAGAGCCCAGTAGAGCCCGACAGAGCCCAGTAGAGCCCGACAGAGCCCGACAGAGCCCGACAGGGCCCGACAGAGCCCGACAGAGCCCGACAGGGCCCGACAGAGCCCGACAGAGCCCGACAGAGCCCAGTAGAGCCCGACAGAGCCCGACAGAGCCCAGTGGAGACCGACAGGGCCCGACAGAGCCCGACAGAGCCTGACAGAGCCCGACAGAGCCCAGTAGAGCCCGACAGAGCCCGACAGAGCCCGACAGGGCCCGACAGGGCCCAGTAGAGCCCGACAGAGCCCGACAGAGCCCGACAGAGCCCGACAGGGCCCGACAGGGCCCGACAGAGCCCGACAGGGCCCAGTAGAGCCCGACAGAG